>NW_016834736.1:19036-22682 GCF_001698545.2 Rhinopithecus bieti | reverse complement strand
AAAAAAAAAAACAAAACAGTGTCAATTGAGGTAAAAAGCCTATAGAAGAAATGTTTGTTGGTGTTGTGTGGGTGTGTCAGAGGATGAACAAATTCATGTGTGTTTATGTACATGTATTACATATGCAGACACACACACACACACACACACACATATATATATATAATAAATATATTCTGCCCAAATTAGCACAAACCCACAAGCTTAAAAACCAAATCTGCTAAATGTGACTCAAACCACAGGTACTGAGCCTACAGCTACTTCCTGCAAGCAGATGCATTACCTCTGTGACAAAGTCAGTTGTGAGTTGCAAAAAGGATAGGTAAATATCATTAAGATAAGTTAAGATTCTGCTTTTTTAAAAAATTTAAATGCAAAACATTACCTCAGGACACTGGCCACATTGTATGATTTCTGCATAATACCCAGCATATCCTAGACACTAAAAAATACTAAATTTACAACTTAAGCAGGAAAACAGAGGCTTGCTTCACAGTGGTTTAATATGAACAGAGTTGAATATGACATTGTCTGACAGAAGAATGAACAGTTTGCTGAATAAAAGCCCCGAGTCAGGATATATATACACAGCAGAAATGGGGCCTCAGACTCTCAGCACTTGTGCACAATGAAAGAAGAAATCGTTTTTAAAAAATGTCTATAACAGAAGATACAAATCAAAAAGGCAGCAACAACAACATTGGCGAGGTGGGAAAGGGAGCAGAGCCACTCATTTGGGGCTGCTTAGCCCCTGGCACAGGCTCAGCAGCTGGAGAGCCGTCTCAAGGAACTTCAACATTTAGATGGGCTCCAAATCCTATGTCAAAATATAATCCTAATCTCTCTGATCAGGGTCAGTCAGAATCAGCAATCCTTTTCCCCAACACCCTGCATAGAAAACTCCAATCTTTCCATGATAAGGAGTCTAAGCAAAGAGCCCCCACCTCTCACCTGGCACCAAAGTTAACTTGCTCTCACCCCACCACTTGGGACAGACATTGGGCCCCAGCAAACAAACCACCCCCTCCCAGACAGAAACCAGGATAGTTGCCAGCCTCAAGAAGCTGCTTCAGATGTTAAGATTTAGGAAATCCATACCAAGCTGCTATCCATAGTTCAACTTCTGGAGAAAATGCTGGAGTTGCATGAGAAACAAGTGCAGGCAGTTCAATAACCCTGTGACCACGCTGGGGAGGGCAGCAAAAATTCTTGCCCCTGAGCCCCATTCAACAGCTCAAAGTGCTTAGGAGAAGTCAGAGACTGTGTGGTTGGTTTGTGTGCTTCTGCCCTGTGGCAGCACTAAATGGGATGGGGGAAAGGAGAATGGAAGGAAGACAGTGTTGATGCCCTTCCCTACCGCCAGGAAGAGCCTAGAAGATAATCCACTCCCACCCTTCAGGGAGTTACCTGGCAGTGGTGAGTTGCCCCCACCCCTCAAGCCACCAAACCTGCAAAGCTAACCCATAAAGTAGCAAGGGCTTAGGGAGGGAGAACTGCTGGCCCATACTGACTCACCAGCTGATGAGCAAAAATAGGCAGCTAGAGTGGGAGCCACAAAGGGAGAAGGGCTAGGCAATAGGAGCTCCCCTACTGCCCTATGGCTTTCTTCTGACTCTGAAGCAGCCATAATGATGGGCCCAGAAAACCCACACACCCTGCTCCATACAACAGACTGCTTGGACTCTAGGAGGATTACTGCCATGGAAAGCAACAAAGGAGAGAGAAAGCAACAAAAGAAACTGTTAAGAAAGCTGGGAGCAGGCCTAGAGAAAACAAGGAAAGCTTCTGAGTCTCTACCACCTTTCCAAAAAGGAAAAAATACATGCAGTTAGGAAAGGCAGGGTTTTTCCCTGCTCAGTGTTCTTGGTTAAACCTAAGAGTAAGAAAAATCCCCTGGACTTGCAGCATCAGTATGTATCCAAGTGCCTCACCAGCACAAGTGCCCCCCTCCCCCCAGGTTAGCCTTCTGGCATGGGTAAATGCCCAAGAAATTGCCTTCCAGTCTAATCCCCCCACCCACCCACCCCAACCCCAAGCAAAGGGCATCTGCCTGTGGGTTCCCACCTCTCCTCAGAGAAGAGGATCCTAGCAGAGTGCCCACATGGTGTAGTCAGGTACCAGGGAGCACAATGCCAGACAGTCTATCAGGCCAGGAGATGGGCAGCCAACTTCAGATCAAAGACAGAGAGAGGCTTAGTGTAAAAACCAATGTCATTTCAGCAGGAAAGTAGAGGGCAGGTGGTGAGAGGGGCTCCTACTGGCGCACCTTCCCCGGGACGTAGTTCCTGTCAATTGCCTCCTCCTGCAGGAACATGTGTAGGCAGCGTTCATTCTGAGCCAGTGGGTGCCCAGCAATTCTATAAAGAAACCAGGATGGTTATCAGTAGTATTCAGAATCAGAGAGAATTAGCAGAGGGATGGGGATGTGGACAGGGGAGGAAGGGCAAGGTCAGCCCTAAGGTTCAAGCCAGTAGAGGACAGCAGTAGGGTACCACCTCAACCCTAATATTGTAGAGGGGACGGGGAATAGAGGGGCAAGACAGGGAAATCCCTAGATACAACCAACATACTGTGCTTTCTCAGGCTCTGACATACAGGATCAGAATCCTACTCAAAGGAATGGAGTTTTACTGTCCAGTCAGCCCACCACATAATTGGCACCACATCATGGTACCCATTATAAAAGGTGAGCTGGGTGCGGTGGCTCATGCCTGTAATCCCAACACTTTGGGAGGCCACGATGGGTGGATCACTTAAAGTCAGGAGTTCGAGACCAGTCTGGCCAATATGGTGAAACCCCATCCCTACTAAAAATACGAAAATTAGTCGGGCATGGTGGCCGGTGCTTGTAATCCCTGCTACTCAGAGGCTGAGGCAGGAGAATCGCTTGAACCCAGGAGGCAGAGGTTGCAGTGAGCCGGGATCATACCACTGTACTCCAGCCTAGGTGACAGAGTGAGACCCTGTCTCAAATAAATAAATAAATAAATAAAAATAAAAGGTGAGGTAAACAAAACATAAAGAAAGACTACGATGGTAAAAGTAGCAAGTGGAGCCCCCAGGAACTTGGCTTACTTGTTAATAAACTGCTCGAGGCCCTGCCTCCTTTCTTCGATGAAAGACTCTTCAAAGATCCCTTCATCTCCTCGGAAAGGGAGCTGCCGCTTCAAGGCTTTCCCAGGCAGTGGTGGTACTACAATCTGCAGGCACACACAAAATTCCAGCCACATGGGAGAGAGACAGAGTGGGAATGAGATGGTAAAGCACTATGTACCTCATTTCTTATTAGGCATAGGGTCTATCCTGTCCCACAGCCAGCAACTTGCAAGAACTAAGACCATAAGAACAGTCAGGATGGCTCAGGTCAAAGATTAATCCGTTTCTATGGGAGGACAGGTTTACCACCTCAAAAGAAGGAAATAAACTCCAAATAATCCTCACTTTCCTTAACAAGCCACTACCATTCAATAATTTAGCTAGGATTTCCCTGACACTAGACTTTCCATTTTTAGCATCTACAGGAATTAAATTGTACAACTTTACTAGCGACTAAGTGAAGTAATACTTTAAAAAAAAAAAAACAACTTATCCTGAACTTACCACTTTCTTTCTTTCTTATTCTACTTTTTTTTTTTTTTTTTTTTTT
>NW_016834736.1:15447-18844 GCF_001698545.2 Rhinopithecus bieti | reverse complement strand
TTTTTTTGAGACAGAGTCTTGTTCTGTCACCCAGGCTGGAGTGCAAGGGCACGATCTCGGCTCACTGCAACCTCTGACTCCTAGGTTCAAGCAATTTCCATGCCTTAGCTTCCCAAGTAGCTGGGATTACAGGCATCCACTACCACACCTGGCTAAATTTTTGTATTTTCTGTAGAGACGGGGTTTCACCATGTTGGCCAGGCTGGTCTTGAACTCCTGACCTCAGGTGATCTGCCCGCCTCCGCCTCCCAAAGTGCTGGGATTACAGGTATGAGCCACAGCGCCCAGCCAGAATTTACCACTTTCAAGTTTCAAAAGGTTATCCCCCCGATCTAAAATACTGAGATTTGATGGATAAGAATGTGTTCACCCTCTTCATTCCCTTCAAGACTTTATAGACTGTGGTTGTATGCCCCCTCAGCCTATGTAGATCTCCTCCTCCAAAGATGCCACATAGAGAACAAGGCCATACCTTGCTATCTCGCTCCAGCTCATTTTTCAGCCACTCAAAGTCACTGTAGCGCCGCCGTACGCAGGACTCCTTCAGCTTGAAGATAGGTAGGTTTGTCTACATAGAAGGAAAAATGAAAGAGGAAAGATGGAAAGTAATGTTCAGCCTGTGGTAGCCACCTGTCTGAGTAACTTGGACAGGTCCCAGTGAAGAAATAGCTTCTATGGATCATGCTCCTATAACCTTTCAAATCACCACCAGGTAAAGACCAACCCTTACCACATCCAACCTTGTCACAGCTGATGATCAGAAGTCCCTTGCTGCTTAGAATTTATCCTACACGTAGACTTGCAGTAGCGTGTAAATATGTACCTATGAGCTTTGACCGGGCTTGGTGGCTCACGCCTATAATCCCAGCACTTTCGGAGGCCGAGGTGGGCAGATCACTTGAGGTTAAGAGTTCAAGACCAGCCTGGCCAACACGGTGAAACCCCGTCTCTACTAAATACACAAAAATTAGCCAGGCATGATGGCACACACTTGTAATCTCAGCAACTTGTGATGCTGAGGCAGAAGGATCACTTGAACCCGGGAGGCAGAGGTTGCAGTGAGCCGAGATCACACCACTGTACTCCAGCCTGGGAGACAGGGTGAGATTCTGTCTCAAAAAAAAAAAAAAAAGAGTTTCATTGCATTTTATTATTTATAATAATAATAAATGTCTACGAATAGACAATAGGTTACAATGAATTATGGTATACCTGTATAGCAGAATATTAAATAACTATGAAAAGAATGTGAAAGCCAGGTGCAGTAGCTCACACCTATAATCCCAGCACTTCGGGAGGCCGAGGCAGGAGGATAACCTGAGCCCGAGTTTTGAGACTAGCCTGGAAAACCATAGCAAGATTCCATCTCTACAAAAAGTAAAAAAGCCAGGTGTAGTGGCAGTGCTCGCCTGTGGTCCCAGCTACTCAGGGGGATCACCTGAGCCCAGGAGGTCAAGGCTATGGTGAACTGTGATCATGCTACTGTAATCTGGCACAGAGACTCTGTCTCTCGAAATAAAAATGAAAGATCTCCATGTGCCAGTATGGAAAGATATTAAGTAGTAAAATAAAGGTATAGAACAGTATATATATATATATATAGCTTGCCTCTGTTTGTGTTTTAAAAAGGGATATATATGTATATATTTACACTGATGAATAAAGTATTTATGAAAAGATACTGGTAATGGTGATTGACTTTCGAGAGTAAGAGAAGACAACTGGAATGGGTGGAATAGTCATGTTTTTCATTGTACAATTTGAATTTATCATGTGTACATATTACATTTTCCTTTAAAAAGTGAATTTAAATTCCCTGTAAAGAGAAAAACACATCCAAGGTATGCCTACCTCTGCTCTTCCTGTCCAAATCCTCTCCATTCTACCACTGCTTACTCAACTCTCACTTCATACAAAAAAATTTCCTGACAACACCAACTGGATTTATTGGTTTACCTCCTCTCTGAACTCTTCTGACATTCATACTTTAGCATTGCCTGATATACTATTGTTTTATGCATCATGTTTGCCTTGTCTAACTAACTAATCTCATTAAGATCAGAAACTATGACTACTTCTGCATCTTCTAAATGCAGAATATGCAAGTTACTCAATAAATGCTCAATTAATTAATAGAGACTCTATGTGTCTGTTTATCCTCTCCTCATCTAGAAAATGCAGAAGAAATCGCCATTACAAAAGCTGGCTTACCAAAGCTTGCTCCCTGATATAAATTAGCTCATTTCTACATTTTAAACACTGAGATTCCCAAGGCTCTAGTGGCAACACGAATCCCCTGACAGACAGAAAGCCCTGATCTTCATTCCTGCCTACAAGTTCTAAATAGAAATGGCCAACCACATGTATTAATACTGACCATATTTACTGCCAGTCAATTCAGGTGAGAGGATGAATAAAATAAACTAGTTATCTCCTTTCTCCACAACTGCCTCTTGGCAGGAAAAGAGCATCTCGAAACTCTATTAGAGCTTCACACAGACCCCACACTACATCATGCTTTGTACTCCTTGACACTGGAAATCGTTTTTTCAGGATCCAGTTCTTAAACAGGCCATCAAAAGCCAAATAACTGGCCAACTTACATTAGTTAAACTCCATCCAGGATCGTCAAGGTTCAAGGAATGTCAATAGGTTGAAATGGAGTGAGATTCATATAAAGTAATATTACTAAACCATTATCTATTTAAAAGAATAAAATAAGGGCTGGATGCGGTGGCTCATGTCTGTAATCCCAGCACTTTGGGAGGCTGAGGCGGGCGGATCACTTGAGGTCAGGAGTTCAAAACCAGCCTGGCCAACATGGTGAAATCCTGTCTCTACTAAAAATACAAAAATTAGCCAGGCGCTTGTAATCCCAACTACTCAGGAAGGTGAGGCAGGAGAATCGCTTGAACCTGGGAGGCAGAGGCTGCAGCGAGCCAAGATCATACCACTGCCCTCCAGCCTGGGTGACAGAGCAAGACTCTGTCTTAAAAAAAAAAAAAAATGGAATAAACAAGGCCAAGCACAGTGGCTCACGCCTGTAATCCCAGCACTTTGGGAGGCTGAGGCAGGCGGATCACCTGAGGCCAGGAGTTCGAGACCAGCCTGGCCAACATGGTGAAACCTTGTCTCTACTAAAAATATAAAAATTAGCCAGGCATGATAGTGTGCACCTGTAATCCCAGCTACTGGGGAGACTGAGGCAGGAGAATTACTTGAACCTAGGAGGCAGAGGTTGCAGTGAGCTGAGATCATGCCACTGAACTCCAGCCTGAGTGACAGAGTGAGACTCCATCTCAAGAAAAAAAAAGAATAAATAAGGGGCCAGGCATGGTGGCTCATGCCTGTAATACCAGCACTTTAGGAGGTCAAGGCAGGAGGATCACTTGAGACC
>NW_016834736.1:9123-12237 GCF_001698545.2 Rhinopithecus bieti | reverse complement strand
CCCACCGTCTGAGGATTAAAGATGTCGATCTCCAGGAAGTTACTTGGCGGCCCGTAAGCGTCGGTCAGGTCCTGCGGCTTCGAGTTAAGGCGCCGGGTGTCAGCTACTGCCGTGTCCGACATCTTTCCGAAGGAGAGCCTGGGACCGGGGAAGGGGGGTAGGGGACAGAGGCCTGAGGCAGGAGCGCGCACGGCCCCTCCCGCTTGCAAAATAACCAGCCAACCCACAGGCGGCGGCGGCGCGCACGCGCGCCCACGCACGCGCGCACGCGCACGCCGCTCGGGCCCGGGCCCTGCGCCCTGAATAGCGGCCGTGCTGCCTGCTGCGCGCCCTGTAGAGTGGAGGCCATATTCAGGCTTCCGGGTGATGTTTGTGGCCACCCGGGAACCTGCATCCCCAATACGCAGTACCCAATACCCTGCTTAGCACCACTGGCTGGCTCCGCCAATCGCGGCTCCTCAACCCAAGAAATTGTCTCATACCGTGTATCAATCAACAGTGGGTACTGCCCCGCGAGCCAGGCTCCTACAGTGATAGGTCGAAGCCCCGTGACCTGAATAAGTCCTGGTTTTCCGCGAAAATAGAAGGGTGGTCTATGGAGGGTGGGGTTCCAACAATAGTACTGAGAACCTATAACGTAGCCGTCCCACCTGTGCCATGATGCTTTCAGTTCATGCCACACACAATGGCGCACTCAGCACTACGTATGGTGCCAGGAAAGCAGCAGGCAACTAGGATGGGGTAAAGAAAGACATTTCTCTCTCACTTTTCAGGAAAATTGGGCATATCTTACTCCTTGTTGCCACACTCCAGGTGTACTCAATCTTACATTTCTCAGCAAATTGAGGGTACTTACTTCATACCTTCTATTTCTGCTCCACAGAACTCCGTACTTGGCGCTGCTCTGAGGTTGCCTGCAACCCATAATGGAGATAGAATAAATGTTTACATGAGAATATCTATAGAAATACTAATATTTATATGACTAATTTGCATATGCTCTACATTAAAGGGTAGACAGGGTGATGATTTCAGGTCATCCTTTCTCCACCTTTCCCCTGCCCTCCTCTGCTCAAAAAATATTTCCCATATCACTGATGCCAGAAATTCTTTCAACAGAGTATGAGGCCCTACAATTTCACAATTGCTATTTAATTCAATTTAACCAATATCCACTAAGCAACTACTTACGTGCCAAGCACCATGCTAAACACTAAAGTCCTGGAGTTAAATAAGAGAGTCCCTGCCCTCAAGGAGTTAACATTCTAGCAAGGGAGACAAGTAAACAAAACTAATATAATGTGACAAATACAAAATCAGTAAATGTTCAAAGCAGCACATAGGAAATGTATAATTGGAAAAATTAGGGGAGGCTCCCCTGGAGGAGGAAACATATGAGTTTAACAGACATAAAAAGACATAAAGGACAAATAGGAGTGGAAATAGGGAAAGGTAATTTCTGGAATAAGAAACAGCATATGCAGGCCGGGCGCAGTGGCTCACACCTGTAATCCCAGCACTTAGGGAGGCCGAGGCAGGCAGATCACTTGAGGTCAAGAGTTCGAGACCAGCCTGGCCAACATGGTGAAACCCCGTCTCTACTAAAAATACAAAAATTAGCTGGGCGGGGTGGCACACGCCTGTAATCCCAGCTACTCGGGAGGCTGAGGCAGGAGAATCGCTTGAACCTCGCTTGAATCACAGAGATTGCAATGAGCTGAGATCATGCCACTGCACTCCATCCTGGACAACAGAGCAAGACTCCATCAAAGAAAGAAAGAAAGAAAAGGGGAAAAAAAAGAGACAGAGAGAGAGAAATATGCAAAGTCCTTGCAATAAGAAATAGTAGGGCATTTTTAGGCATTTATCGCCAATTCAGACTGTGTGATGGAAGTGTTTAGAAAGGTAGACTGGCTAGGGATGGGCAGACAAAGGATGATCTGCTTATATTAAGCAAAGGATCTCTGACTTTATGATAAGTGATACAACGCTTTATAGTAGGTGATAGGGAGTCCCTGAAGGATCCTAAGCAGGAAAAATACATGATCAGATGTATGTGTTAAAAGAATTGTTTTGTAGACAACATGGAAGATGTATTTAAGTTGAATTATGAAAGTATTGACAATAAGACTCAGAATCAAGTGGTGATGGTGAGAATGGAGAAGAGGGAAGAGATAGGACAGAGATTGAAGAAATAAAATAGGACTTGTATGTGATTAGACATGGTGGTAGTATAGTGTAGGGCTTAAATGTGTGACCAATGGACTTAGGCTGCCTGGGTTTAAATCCTCGCTTTCTAGCTGTATAACCATGAGCAAATTATACAAACAGTTTTCCTCATCTGTAAAAAATGAGTTCAGTTTAGATAAATATGGGGTGTCTGTAGAACATCCAGGTGGAGATGTCCAGCGAGTAGCTGGAAATACTGGCCTGGAGCTCGAGGGCGAGGTCAGGGTTAGAGAGATAGAGAGATGAGAGTCATCAGCATACCATGTAGAAAGAAAAACATGAAGAGGCAAGGACAGAAGATTTAAAAGTTGGTGAGGGCATGCAGTTTTGGTAGGAATGTGAATCGGTACAATCTTTCTGGGAAATAGATTGGCAGTATGTATTTTTTTTAAAAACTTTGACTTGAAGAAACTTGTAATACTGGTTGTCTCTGGAGAGCAGAACTGGAGAAAAGGAGGCGCAGATGGCAGGGAGGGTTGTTTTTCATTAACTATGTTTAAGTATAGTGCCTTTGTTTTTTTTTTATTTTAAATGTTATTTACCAAAATCTTTGACTCAAAAGTTTTACTTCCAATAATTTATCCTCAGAAAATAATCAGATAATCACATAAAGATACCAGTGTAAGGATCCTGTTTTTCAGAGCAAATAATTGTGCATTTTCTGCAATATTTTTGTAGTCTTTTTTTCTAATTTGTGAATTTGCTTATATAACAAATCTTATAAAGGGGTAGTGGATTTTATATTTTACAAGGCTTTTTATCTTAGTCACTTCCATCATAAATTTCACTATCTTGTGTAAATGGCCTAATTTACAGTTCCCCTATCTATCCATTTAAAATAATGTCCTATGCTTGTTGATACAGAATGATGTCCATAAAAAAGTG
>NW_016834736.1:4136-8217 GCF_001698545.2 Rhinopithecus bieti | reverse complement strand
TAACCAGAAAAGTAAAACTATTTCCATTTGGGAAAACATTAAAGTGCAGGCACAGAAAAGAACAGCTTGTGGGCCAGGCACGGTGGCTGGCGCCTGTAATCCCAGTACTTTGGGAGGCCAAGGCGGGCAGATTGCCTGAGTGCAGGAGTTGGCGACCAGCCTGGGCAACACGGTGAAAACCGGTGTCTACTAAAATACAAAAAAGTAGATGGGCGTGGCGGCATGCGCCTGTAGTCCCAGCTACTCGGGAGGCTGAGGCAGGAGAATTGCTTGAACCTGGGAGGCGGAGGTTGCAGTTAGCTGAGATTGAGCCACTGCACTCCAGCCTGGGCAACAGAGCAAGACTCCATCTTGGAAAAAAAAAAAAAAAAAGCCTGTGAAGGATATCAGGAAGGAGTGGTCAGAGAGGTAGGAAGAGAGCCAGAAGACAATAATGATCTGAAGGCAATGAATGAAAATGTTTCTAAAAGGAGCAAATAGGTGGTTAATAGTGTTTAATACAGTAGAAAGGTCAAATAAGATAAGCCCTGATAAATGTCCACTAGATTTAATAATTACTTAAATGAGAACAGTTTCAGTAGAGTCCTGGGAGTAGAATCCAGATCATAGTGAATTGAGAATTGAATTAGAGGTGAAGAAGTGGAAACATTTAGTAGAGAATCTTTTGAGAAACTTCCCTAAGAAAGAAATGTAGCTAGAGAGCAATGCATAGTCAAAGAAGGATTTGTTTTTTAGGATAGGAGAGATTTAAATGTGTTTAGCGCTAGAGGGACCAATTCCATAGAAAGTGAAAAGTTAGATATATAGATGAGTGACGAGATAAGGCTTAAAATCAAATGGCCCTAGGAGAATTGTGCAAGTTAAATTCACAATGAGGTGTAAATAAATGATAAATGATCTTTGAGAGAAAATTTTGATAGGGTGAAAAGAAGAGGAGAGTAGAGGGTACTGGGCTAATTAACTCCTTTGCATTAATAAGGCAATAACAGCTAGCTGGCTCTCATACACACACACACACACACACATACACACACACACACACACATACACACACACACACACACATACACACACACACACAGAGCACCCTTTTATTTTCATGGCAGGCACAGAAGTTCAGAGCTACTAAGTGATGTTGGGTGAAGCACAGTTATCCTCTGTACCTCAGTTAGCTCACACACACACACACACACACACACACACACACACACAGTAGCTGAGTCAAATCTCTTGACAAACAGGTGACATCAGAACTTGATGTGCACTTTCCTCTCTACTGCGTTTCCTTGACCACAGTGATTCTTGGCCAAAAGGAGTCAAGAATGGGGGTGGTGAGAAATGAAGATTTAGGACCTTTAAATTGTATGGAATCTCATTAGTTCATCATCCTGCCCACAGGCAGTACTGTACCTTAATCAAACAGACACCTATTCATCTTCCTGCCCGTACATTTTTCTCAAAGGACATTTCACAATCTCCGACTCAGTGTTATGCAACCGTACTGACAAGAACTTCTTTCGATTCTCCCTTCAGGCTGTCCCAAGGAAATGGCAAATCAAAAGACCCTGTAATTTGGGGTGTTTGTGTTCCTGGGAGCAGGAGGCTGGAACTGCAGGGAGGGAGTAAGAGGGGAGGGTCTGGTTGTAAAAACAGGTAGTAGACTGGTGAAAACAAAAGAGTAGAGCTCATATCCATACAATCTGTATTCCAGGGGATCTGGATTCAGAGCTTAACCGCCTTTCTATGGAGCACCCTACTCCTTTCCACACACCCATCCAGCTGCCTATTACCATTAGTGACTTGTTCCCTTCTTGACGTTCATTTCACCTGAGGCCTCCCTGGGGATAGTCTACTTTAAACTAAATCCCTTCTGAAAGTTGTCAGTTCTCTTCCTATGTTGATGAAGTGCCCTTTAAATACTCAACTTGCCTACTTAAGTTGGTGATTGTATTTATTTCACAAAAGTATCTCTAAGTCGCCTAGGGGTGAGGGCAATCTGGGAAAAAGTGGCGGCAGCCTAAGTGGGCTGTTATGCATGTTAATGGGGTTGCTAAAGACCTAACCCATCAGCTGACAAGAGTCTGACCTCCAGCTTCCATAGAGGTGTTCGTTAATTATATACTTAGTTATCTAGAAACAATAAGACCTGGAAAGACAATAATGTTGAATTAGCCAGCCTTCTTCCCTTAATAAAAGCTAACATTTATTGAACACTTACTATCTGCCAGGCACAATTTTAAGTGCTTTATATATTTTAACTCAGTTAATCCTCAAAACAATCCTATGACATAGGTGCTATTTTTACATCTGTAGTGTAATGATGAGGAATAGACGGATTAAGCAACTTGCCCCAAATCACACAGCTAATAGTGATAAAATCAGGATTTGAACCCGGTCTGGTTTTTGAGCTCAGGCTTTTAACATGTCTCTCAGAGGAGAATATTTTAGCCCTGTATGTCACCATAAAGAGAAGGGGGGGAAATATTTTAAAAGGAAAAGGAAGAAAAGAACAAAATGTGATTATGGTGGGAGGGAAATAGAATGACTCTAGCAAATGCTGATATAAGCTGCAAATTCCTGCTTAGATGTTGTTCTTCATCTGTTTGGCCTTTAGTCTGATGCTTCATGTGTTGAATTGTATCTTAACTATGACAACTTGAAGCCTATTTAATTTCTGCCCCATCCTTCAAAGCCCAGTGCAGGTCCCACCTCCATAAAGCCTCCATATCCACCCAGTCTACAGTAACCTGTACTTTAAAAATTGTGTTTACACTTATTGTCTATAGCATTCATTTGGCTCTGGCTCACATTCTTAGTTAGCCTCCTGTGCATATATGTCTCATCTTACCAACCACATTGTAAACTCCCTAAGGGAAGGTCTAAGGCATATTTTTCTTGCATCTTGCATCCCTATAATTTCTAGCATCGTGTTTTATAAATAATAGGCACTCAGTAAATATTCATTGGTTGACTGGTTAAAAAAGAGACTGCATCTTGGTTAACATCTACATCATTTAGTGAAGAACTGTGCACTCAATGTGTACTCAATAAACATCAATAATATTACAAACTCATTCAAAAGCCTTTATGGAGTTTCTACAGTGTGTAGAGAATGGTGCTGTGGGACTATGGATGAAATAAAAGACACAGCTTCTACCTTTGAAGAGCTTGGCTTGGTTCTCTTCTTCATAAAGTCTTCTCTTACTACTTCAGTGCACGTTATCTCCTTTCTCTGAATTTCCGCTGCATTCAAAGTCAAGACCAGTTATCACTCAATTGGTTTGTCTCCCTCGGTTCAATTGTGAGCCCCTTGAAGGAAATGGACAGCTCTGGCCTGGGAACATAATAGAATCACAGAATTGGAAGGGACTTCACAGCTTTCCCTATCATCAAACTTCCTACCCAATGCAAGAATCCCTTTTGCAACACCCCTAATGTAGCTCTTATTTAACTCTATGCTTCCAGTATCAGGAATTAACTGAAATAGGAAACACAGCAGGAAGAGCGGGTTCAGAGGCAAGATAATGAGTTGGATTTTGACTACTTGCAATTTAATGTGATTGTTAGACAATCAGGCAGAGACAAACAGCTGAAATTCAAGTCTCAACCTCAGGAGAGAGGTCAAGGCTGAAGAGAGAGATTTGGGAGTCTTGGGCACGGAAGTGGTAGTTGAAGCTCTAAGATCAAGTAAGACTGCCAAGGACAAGAGAAGAAAAGAGCCAAGGACAAAGTCTCTGAGAATTCCCCTACTTGGAAAGTGACAGGAAAAATCAACAAGGTGGGAGAAGACCTGGAAGGCAAAGGAAAAATTTTAAGGAGAGGCTGGTAACCAGAATTAATGGAGGATGATGCAATGAAGTTAGAGAGGATGAGACTGAGAAAAAGTTATTTTATCTGGTGATTAAGAAGCCAGACTTGCCAGGCATGGTGGTTCACGCCTGTAATCCCAGCACTTTGGGAGGCCAAGGCGGGCTGTTCACCTGAGGTCAGGAGTTCAAGACCAGCCTGGCCAACATGGAGAAACCTTGTTTCTGCTAAAAATAAAAAATAAAAAATAAAAAATAAAAAATAAAAGCCAGTT
>NW_016834736.1:0-1532 GCF_001698545.2 Rhinopithecus bieti | reverse complement strand
AAAAAAAAAAAAAAAAAAAAAAAAAAAAAAAAACCACTGCTGAGAGCCAAAAAATAAACAGAAAATCTTGAAAGCAGCCAGAGAAGAACAACATTGCATACAATGATTCAAATTACCATGGACTTCTCCTCAGGAACTATGGAGACTAGATGGCAGTCGGAAAACATCTTTAAACTGGCGGGAAGAAAATGACTGTCAGTCTAGTATATTATATTCTGTAAAAATATCCTTTAAGAGTGAAGGCAAAATAATGGCATCTTCAGATAAAAGAGAGTCTTTCACATACTTATAAGACCTTATACTTGCTATTCCCTCTGTCTGGAACACGTAGTCTCTTCCCCAGTCCCCTCTGTATCTTTAGCTTGCTAACTCCTACTCATCCCTCACATCTAAGCTTACATGCCACTTTCTCTGGGAAGCCTTCCTGATCCCCCAACTTCAAATTAGGTTTCTTCTTTTATACATGTGTATTCCCCCATATTTCCCCCATCTTAGCACTTATCATGCTATATGTAATTGCTTGTTTGATTGCTTGTGAACTCCACTAAACTATATGCTCCATGAGGGGAAGCACTTGAGTTTTTTCTTGCTGGTTTTGTTTTGTTTTGTTTTGTTTTAGATGGAGTCTCGCTCTGTAGCCCAGGCTGGAGTGCAGTGGCACGATCTTGGCTCACTGCAACCTTTGCCTCCTGAATTCAAGCAATCCTCCCACCTCAGCCTCTAGAGTAGCTGGGACTATAGGTGCACACCACCATGCCCAGCTAACTTTTGTATTTTTGGTAGACATGGTGTTTCTCCATGTTGCCCAGGCTTGTCTTGAACTCCTGGACTCAAGCAATCCACCTGCCTCGACCTCCCAAAGTGCTGGAATTACAGGCATAAGCCATTGCGCCCAGCCTGGTTTTTCTTATTAGTGTATTTACAGTCCCTGGCACACAATAGATACTCAATCAATATTTTTTGAATAAAGGAAAGAATGTCTGATTCCAAAGTATTTTTTTTCTTTCTACTACACCAGGATGCCATAATAGAGAGGGAGGTCCTGACACTACTATAAAATTCACTACTCTTGGCCAGGTGTGGTGGATTATGCCTGTAATCCCAGCACTTTGGGAGGCTGAGGTGCAAGGATCGCTTGAGCTCAGGAGTTCAAGACTAGCCTGGTCAGTATAGTGAGACCCCCATCTCATTTTTAAACATTTAAAACAGGCTGGGCGCAGTGGCTCATGCCTGTAATCTCAGCACTTTGAGAGGCCGAAGTGGGCAGATCATTTGAGGTCAGGAGTTTGAGACCAGCCTTACCAACATGGTGAAACCCTGTCTCTACTAAAAATACAAAAAAAAAAAAAAATTAGCCAGGGGTGGGGGCGCATGCCTATAGTCCCAGCTACTCGGGAGGCTGAGGCAGAAGAATCACTTGAACCCGGGAGGTGGAGGTTGCAGTGAGCCGAAACTGCACCTCTGCACTCCAGCCTGGGCAACAGGGTGAGACTCCGTCTCAAAAAATAATAATAAATTAAAAATAAATTTAA
>NW_016834735.1:0-287 GCF_001698545.2 Rhinopithecus bieti | reverse complement strand
GGGTCTCCTCCACTGTGAGCCTCGTGGACAGGGTCTCCGCCACTGTGAGCCTCGTGGACAGGTCTCCTCACTGTGAGCCTCGCGGACAGGGTCTCCTCACTGTGAGCCTCGTGGACAGGGTCTCCTCACTGTGAGCCTCGTGGACAGGGTCTCCTCACTGTGAGCCTCGTGGACAGGGTCTCCTCACTGTGAGCCTCGTGGACAGGGTCTCCTCACTGTGAGCCTCGTGGACAGGGTCTCCGCCACTGTGAGCCTCGTGGACAGGTCTCCTCACTGTGAGCCTCGCG
>NW_016834734.1:0-1073 GCF_001698545.2 Rhinopithecus bieti | reverse complement strand
TACCCTTTATTTCTTTCTCTTGCCTGATTGCTCTGGCCAGAAATTCCAACACTGTGCTGAATAGCAGTGGAGAGAGAGGGCATCCCTGTCTTGTGCCAGCTTTGAAAGGGGATGCTTCCAGTTTTGGCTCATTCAGTATGATATTGGCTGTGGGTTTGATATAAATACCTCTTATTATTTTGAGATACGTTCCATCAATACCGAATTTGTAGAGCGATTTTAGCATGACGGGCTCTTGAATTTTTTCAAAAGCCTTTTCTACATCTGTTGAGATAATCATGTGGTTTTTGTCTTTGGTTCTGTTTATATGCTGGATTACGTTGATCGATTTGCATATGTTGAACTGCCTTGCATCCCAGGGATGAAGCCCACTTGATCATGGTGGATAGCTTTTTGATGTGCTGCTGGATTCGTTTTGCCAGTATTTTAGTGAGGATTTTGGCATCAATGTTCATCAGGGATATTGATCTAAAATTCTCTTTTTTTGTTGTGTCTCTGCCAGGTTTTGGTATCAGGATGATATTGGCCTCGTAAAATGATTTAGGGAGGATTCCCTCTTTTTATATTTATTGGGATAGTTTCAGAAGGAATCGTCCCAGCTCCTCCTTGTACCTCTGGTAGAATTCGGCTGTGAATCCATCTGGTCCTGGACTCTTTTTGGTTGGTAGGCTATTAATTATTGGCTCAATTTCAAAGCCTGCTCTTGGTCTATTCAGGGATTCGACTTCTTCCAGGTTTAGTCTTGGGAGAATGTATGTGTCCAGGAATTTATCCATTTCTTGTAGGTTTTCAAGCTTATTTGAAGAGAGTTGTTTATAGTATTCTCTGATGGTAGTTTGTATTTCTGTGGGGTCGGTGGTGATATCCCCTTTATCATTTTTATTGCATCTATTTGATTCTTCTCTCTTTTCTTCTTTATTAGTCTTGCTAGTGGTCTATCTATTCTGTTGATCTTTTCAAAAAAGCGGTTCCTAGATTGATTGATTTTTTTTTTTATTATTATTATACTTTAAGTTCTAGGGTACATGTGCATAACATGCAGGTTTGTTTGGTCTCTATCTCCCTCAGTTCTA
>NW_016834733.1:0-1426 GCF_001698545.2 Rhinopithecus bieti | reverse complement strand
TAGCGGGAAATTTATAGAACTAAATGCCCACAAGGGATAGCTGGAAAGATCTAAAATTGACACTCTAACATCACAATTAAAAGAACTAGAGAGGCAAGAGCAAACACATTCAAAAGCTAGCAGAAGGCAAGAAATAACTAAGATCAGAGCAGACTGAAGGAGATAGAGACACAAAAAACCCTCCAAAAAATCAATGAATCCATCTTTGTTCACTGAATTATGCCAAGCATCTAGAAAACTGACTTTACACATTGTGCCGAAAATATATGTACTGAATAAAGAAACCTCAACAGTAATCTCCTCAGATATCTGAGTTGGGTAGGGACTCCTCTTCAGCACCCTAGGAAGGTTGTTCATTCTGTGTCAAGGACAAAATCCAGCTAGAAGGAATCTCAAATATGGTTTATCAATGCAAAAATATCTTTGGTTTCTGGGTGATTTTCCAAATGTTGAGGGACACAGGCCAATGACACAGAGTAATTCTTGGGCAAAAAGACAGAAAAAATATGTATAAGCAACTAGAGCATCCTAAGCAGCCTTTGTACAGAGCCAGGCAGTAGGCATCTGCTTGCTGTGTCTTACACCATTTAGTCCCTACAAGAACTCTACGAGGTTCATCTTCCCACTTTTCAGGGGCATAGACAGGCTCAGAGAGCTTCAGTGATATCCTTAGTACCCACCTGGTACCTTGCAGAGTAACCACTGTGTCTTGGAGGAGACAGACACCTACTAAATAACTGGCCCAGGAACTGTGGATTGGTGGTGAAGTTCTGGTAGGAGTCCAGGAAGGTGGTAAAGGAGAAGATGTCTCTACTTGCAATGTTGAGTAGTACCAGAGCCTCCTTCAGCTTCTTCCTTGTACCTATCTGGGAGTATCTGCATAATTCTTATCTGAATGTTTATGGTAGACTTATTTTTATACAGAGGGGAACAAGAAGAGACATATGGTCAATGACAGCATTGTGAACCACTGGCAAATTGGAGGCTGGAAATTATACCAGGAAGCTCCTATTCTTCAGAGACCTGTGCATGTGGAGGACACAGGTGTCCATAGTGAAGAAGGTTCTAGGCTTCCAAAGTTTTATGTGGGCCAGGCATGGTGGCTCATGCCTGTAATCCCAGCAGTTTGGGAGGCCAAGGTGGATGGATCACCTGAAGTCAGGAGATCAAGACCAACCTGGACAACACAGTGAAACTTCATCTCTACTAAAAATACAAAAAATTAACCAGGTGTGGTGGCGGGCACCTGTAGTCCCAGCTACTTGGGAGGCTGAGGCAGGATAATGGCATGAACCTGGGAGGTGGAGCTTGCAGTGAGCTGAGACTGCACCACTGCACTCCAGCCAGGGTGACAGAGAGAGACAAAAAAAAAAAAAAAAAAAAAAAAAAAAAAAAAAAAAAAAAAAAAAAAGAGAAGAAAAGAAAG
>NW_016834732.1:0-279 GCF_001698545.2 Rhinopithecus bieti | reverse complement strand
GGTGTTGTTGTGTGTGTGTGTGTGTGTGTGTGTGTTTTAGCTTACAGCAGATTGCTTGAGACCTATTGGAGGGACTGGGCACGGTGACTTCCAGACAGCAGCATCTGAATGGCTATTTATTGAGTTGTGTTGTTGTTGTGTGTGTGTGTGTGTGCGTGTTTTAGCTTACAGAAGATTGCTTGAGATGTATTGGAGGGATTGGGCACGGTGACTTCCAGACAGCAGCATCTGAATGGCTGTTTATTGAGTTGTGTTGTTTTGTGTGTGTGTGTGTGTGTG
>NW_016834731.1:0-4144 GCF_001698545.2 Rhinopithecus bieti | reverse complement strand
CAAACCTGAGAGAAACAAGAAATGGGGAAAGGACTCCCTATTTAATAAATGGTGCTAGCCATAAGTAGAAAGCTGAAACTGGATCCTTTCCTTACTCCTTATACGAAAATTAATTCAAGATGGATTAGAGACTTAAATGTTAGACCTAATACCATAAAACCCTAGAAGAAAACCTAGGTAGTACCATTCAGGACATAGGCATGGGCAAGGACTTCATGTCTAAAACACCAAAAGCAACGACAGCAAAAGCCAAAATTGACAAATGGGATCTCATTAAACTAAAGAGCTTCTGCACAGCAAAAGAAACTACCATCAGAGTGAACAGGCAACCTACAGAATGGGAGAAAATTTTGCAATCTACTTATCTGACAAAGGGCTAATATCCAGAATCTACAAAGAACTCAAACAAATTTACAAGAAAAAAACAAACAACCCCATCAAAAAGTGGGCAAAGGATATGAACAGACATTTCTCTTATGGTGAGATTTAAGTGGGCTTAACTGACCCTAAGAAACAAGAAGAAAAACATGGGATTAAGATAATTTAGCTTTGAATATCTGAAAAATGAATATTAGAATTATTGAACACACACACACACACATAGTAATGGCTATATACAATAATTTTAGAATAAAACTTGCTTTAATAAAGTATAATTCGTATGTAAAGGGACATTTTCTACACACTTCTGCTGCCTTCTCTGTCTCCTTTCCTATCCACTCAATTTTCATAGCTAAATTCTTCCCATCCTTCCAGCCCCAGCTCAAAAGCCAACTCTTCTAAAAAGTCTCTTCTTTTTTGTGTTTTGGGGAATAATCTGTTTCTGCCCTGAATTCCAATAGTACCATATATTTACTTTTCTATAGCATTTATTTCTCTGCTTTACATTGGGATTATTTGTGTACATGTCCCTTATCATTTTCTCTATTTGTTCCAAATCCTTTTCTAATACAGCCTCATGTCTTTCACAATACCAGGTACAAGGTCTTTCATGGGATATGCACTGAGGGATAATTGTTGAGTATGTGAATGTCGAGCCTAATATGTTCCACACTATGGGTATACAAAATAAGAGCCTCATTCCTCAAAGAGAATAAAAAATTCAGAATTACATATATCATATTTACTGACAGAATATTTATGTGCTTCTCTGATACTTTACTGTTAAGCCAGAGGGACAAAGAAAGTAGGTGATGCAATTAGTTGCAGTGATGCTAATGTCTATATTACAATAATGATAAAATGCCTATTTTGGTCAAAATTATATCGTCAATACTGGTATGGTTTCTGGAACACTAGAGGTTCTCAATAAAGATTTGTTGAATAAATAAATGAAAAATGAGTAAATGTATTAATTAGTAAACTATTTTTTCAGAAAACTGTGAAAATAATTTTTTTAATATCATGCCAATTTCTAATTGAAATAGATACACACACTGGAGTTTTTATTAGGTAAGATGTTTAATGCCGGCCTTTAGATTTTTTAAAATCAATTGTATTTTATCAAAATTAAATTTTATTCTCTAAAAGACACTGTTATTAAATAAAGTGGCAAGCTACAAACTGTGAAGCAATATTAGCAAAATATCTATTTCTAAAGAATATCTTTGATTGTATCCAAAATATGTAAAAACTACTAAAACTTTAGAATCAGATAAATAACCTGACTTTTTAAAAAATTGGCAAAAAATTTGAAAGGCATTTCACCAAAGAAGATATACAAATTGCAAGTAAGAATCTAAAAATATGTTGAACATCATTATTCATTAGGAAAATTGAAATTAAAACCACAATTAGATACTAGTACAGATTGTGGAATGACTAACATTAAACAGATTGAATTATCAAATGTTAGTGAGGATGTGGAGCAACTGCAATGCTCATATATTGCTGATAGGGATGTAAAACTGTAAACCACTTTGGAAAACAACTAGGCAGTCGCTTATGAAGTTGACCTACATTTACCATATGACCCAGCAATTCTTCTGTTCAGTATTTATCCAAGTGAAATGAAACATTCATCTATCATGGAGGTTTGTTGTACAGATTATTTCATCACCCAGGTTTTAAGCCTCATACCATCAGTTCTTTTTCCTGATCCTCTCCCTCCTCCTGAAGGTCAAAAGGCCCCAGTGTGTGTTGTTCCCCAATGTGTGCCCATGTGTTCTCATCATTTAGCTGTCACTTATAAGTGGGAACATGTGGTATTTTGTTTTCTGTTCCCATGTTAGTTTGCTAAGGATAATGGCCCCCACTTCCATCCATGTGCCTGCAAAGGACATGATCTCATTCTTTTTTATGGCTGCATTGTATTCCATGGTGTATACCTACCACATTTTCTTCATTCTGTCTATCAGTGATGGGCATTTAGGTTGATTCCATGTCTTTGCTATTGTGACTAGTGCTGCAATAAACATACACATGCCTGTGTTTTTATAATAGAATGATTTATATTCCTTTGGGTATATGCCCAGTAATGGGATTGTTGGGTAGAGAGGTATTTTTGACTTTAGGTCTTTGAGGAATCATTACGTTGCCTTCTACAATGGCTGAACTAATTTAATAACAAGACTTCACTTATATACCTGAACGTAAAAGTTTTTTTAAAAAGAAAATATAGTAAGAAAGAAGAAGATAAATACAGCCACCCAGAAATAGCTGTTGTGAACATTTTGGAGTATCTTTTATCAGTGTGTCATCTTTTTATCTATCTTTCATGTGTGTTAATACATCTACCTATATTTGAAATCATATATTGCAAACTGTTTTTAAATTTAATTTTAACTCACCAGCACATAAGAACATCTATGTTAATAAATGCATGTCTACAACATAATCTTTAATGGCTGTAGATTGTTTCATTGTATGACTGGATCACAATTTAATCATTCTAGTACAGTTAAATGTTTAAGTTATTTTTAATTATTTAAAACTCTAAACAAATACGTGATTAATATCTTTGTAGCTAAATCTTTTTTTTTCTTCAACTTTTATTTTAAATTCAGGGGTCCATTTGCGGGATGTTCAGGTGTATTACATAGGTAAACAAGTACCATGATGGTTTGCTGCATAGATTATCCCATTACCTAGGTATTAAGCCCAGCATCCATTAGTTATTCTTCCTGATGCCCTCTCTCCCTCCACAGCCGCCCTCCAAGAGGCCCCAGTGTGTCTTGTTCCCGCCGTGTGTCCACATGTTCTCATCATTTAGCTCCCCCTTAATAAATGAGAACATGTGGTTTTTGGTTTTCTGTTCCTGCATTAGTTTGCTGAGGATAATGGCTTCCAATTTCATCTATGTCCCTGCAAAGAACAGGATCTCATTCCTTTTTATGGCTGCATAGTATTCCATGTGTATATGTACCACATTTTATATATCCAGTCTATCATTGTTGGGCGATTAGGTTTAGGTTGATTCCATGTCTTTGCTATTGTGAATAGTGTGGCAGTGAACATATGTGTGCATGTATCTTTATAATAAAATGATTTATATTACTTTGGGTATATACCCAGTAATGGGATTGCTGGGTCAAATGCTATTTCTGCTTCTAGATCTTTGAGAAATCAACCCACTGTCTTCCACAACAGTTGAACTAATTTATGCTCCCACCAACATTGTAAAAGTGTTTCTTTTTGCCTGCAACTTCACGAGCATCTGATGTTTTTTGACTTTTTAATAATAGCAATTTTGACTCATGTGAAATGTTATCCATTTTGGATTCGATTTTTCTCTAATGATCAGTGATGTTGAGCTTTTTTCATGTTTGTTGGTCACATATATGTATTCTTTTGAGAAGTATCTGTTCAGGTCCTTTGCCCAGTTTTTAATGGGGTTGTTTGTTTTTTTCCTGTAAATTTGTTTAAGGTCCTTGTAGACTCTGGATGTTAGACCTTTGACAGATGGATAGGTTGCAAAATTTTTCTTCCATTCTGTAGACTGTCTGTTCATTCTGATGATAGCTTCTTTTGCTGTGCAGAAGAAGCTCTTTAGTTAGATATCATTTGTCAATTTTTGCCATTGTTGCAATTGCTTTTGGCATTTTCCAAAAAACCAACTGCTGGATTTATTGATTTTTTTGGAGGGTTTTTTGTGTCTCTGTCTCCTTCAGTTTTGCTCTGATCTTAGTTATTTCTTGCCTTGTTC
>NW_016834730.1:0-984 GCF_001698545.2 Rhinopithecus bieti | reverse complement strand
CATCCCTCAGGGCCTTCACAGAAACACCCACACGGGGACCTTCTACATACAGGCAGGACACGTCACCCGTCGCCATGACCACACTGTCCCTCAGAGGAGCCGCTGGCCACGTGTGTCCCGTCCACATGGAGATGTACTTGAAGATTCTTTACACACTGGGTTTCAAAGACTTAGTATGGAAAACTGTAAAATATTAATAACACAATAACTGACTGTTACCAAAATAGTGGGCTGAATAGAAAATATAGTTTTTTTTAATTTTTTTTTTTTTTTTTTAGATAGGGTCTCACTCTGTTGCCCAGGCTGGAGTGAACCGGTGCAGTCACAGCTCACTGCAGCCTCCAACTCCTGGGCTCAGGCAATCCTCCCACCTTAATCTCCCACGGGACTGGGACTGTAGGTGTGCACCGCCACATCCAACTAATTGTTTTGTATTTTTTGTAGAGACTGGGTCTCGCCATGTTGCCCAGGCTGGCCTCAAACTCCTGGGCTCAAGTGATCCACCTACTTTGGGCTCCCGAAGTGCTGGGATTACAGGTGTGAGTCATGGCACCCAGTGTCACCCCCTCCCGGCACGCCTTTCTTTAATGTGGTAACTAGATCATTTAAAATTGCATATATAACACAGGCCACCCATGCAAGCCTCAATCCTGGGAGATGCTCCCGTTGGAGAAACCTCCAAGAAGCGGATCTGCTTGGATTTGCAAACTGCCCCTCTGGCCCCAGGGGGATCTGCTGTGCAGAGCTGCTCTGGATTCGGCTCTTCAATACTGCCCTTGAGTGTACTGTGCACCTCTTGACTTTCGACCAGCACAAAGCTCCTTATTAAACGCTGACAAAAATTCCTTCCATTCCAGGTGCCATAATGGATTCATTAATCTCCTATTGATAGGTTTTTGCTGGTTTTCCCACTTTCTGCTATTCTAAGCACTGCTGTGAAGACTCTCCTTTTACCCCCATCTGCCCGTGTCTGCCGCAGCTCAC
>NW_016834729.1:0-1873 GCF_001698545.2 Rhinopithecus bieti | reverse complement strand
GGAGAGCCTCATCACCCCGTCCTTCTGTGTGGCCCCTCCCCCAGGCTCCAGCCACTCTGTGCCAGCTGCAGCCACCGCCCCTTCGACACCCCCAAAGACCCCGGGGCTCCAGGTTCCAGCACCTCCATCCTGCGCTCTCTTCTCCACACGCGCATCCCCCCAGCTTCTCTCGCACCCCAGAGGCCTCCTGACACCCCCAGCCCCGCGCTCACCAGTGCCTTCGGGCAGGCTCAGGACGCCGTCGCCCTCCACCCAGCGGTAACAAGGGAACCTGACCTCGTCCCCGGCTCCGGGGCCCTGCACGGAGATCCAGCTGCAGAACCAGGCGTCGTCCTGAAGGAGGTGCCGTTTGCGCAGTTTCACAAACAGCAGCGGCCCCAGGTACTCCGGTACTTCCACCTTGATTTCTGTCTCCTGCGGGCGACAGAAGAGGCTCAGCCCCGGCGGGGACTGGCGGGAGGGGCACCCGGCTGAGCCCTGCTCCTTCCAGCGCCCACGCCCTTCCTTGGAGGCTCTGAGAGGAGGAGACGTATCAGAGTGAGGGGACTGAGCCAGAGAGAGAGAGGGACAGGGCCGAGCAGCCGGCCCCAGGACTCCGTTCTGAGGGGACGGGGACGGCAGGTGGGAAGGTCCGCTCCTGCTTTCACTTTCTCCTCCCTGTGGTCGTTGACTGTGCCAAGCACTGGGCTGGGCCGGCGCCGCGCCCTGGACGAGCGCGCTGTGAAGCCGGGACGCGCTGGTGGCAATTCCCGCTGTGCGACCACCCCCTGCCCCCACCCCGCCCAAGGCTGAGGACCTGCAGGGGCCCCACTGGCCTGGGGACAACCTTCCCGGAGACCTGGAGGCTGAGAGGGCTCAGCCAGGGAGAGTGAGAGAAAGGGAAGGCGGGGAAAGGCGCGCCGGGCAGAGAGAGCAGCGGGGATGGGAGGGCGCGCAGCATCTTGGAGCTGGAGCTCAGAGCCCAGGTATGGGGAGTCAGCAGGTCCGGAGGCTCTCAAAGGTGGCGCCAAGGGCTTTGGATTTGGTCCGAGAACAAGCGGGAGCCATTCGAATGTGTTAAGCAGGGGTAGTGAATTAGGGAGAAATCATTCTGGCTTCAGAAGGGCTTGGAAGGTCTGCAGCAGAGGCGGCGAGGCCGCTGGAGGTTTGAAATGGCTTTTAAAATAGAGAAAGCGGGAGGACCGACGATGGCTCCGGCGACCACAGTTTCCAGACACCAGAGCTGTGTGGCATGAGGGGCGCCCAGGAGCATCCTCTTAATTCCAAGGAGATGGAGTAGCGGAAACATTTATTGAGCGTTTACTGTGTGTCACCAACTGCCCACCATAGGCAGGAAAAAAGGGAGGAGGGAGCGCCTTTCCACCTTCCGTGCCCCGTCCCCTCACCATGGAGTCGCGGCGCAACCCGCTCCGTGCGCATTTTCTCTCCTTCCGGCTCCCTTCGCCAGCGACGCGGGAGATGCTCAGGGTCTAGAACTGACTGCGCCGGATTCTTGTTTAGAGGGAGGTGAAGCGAGGGAGGAGGCGCGGGTGACACCGGGGGAGGCAGGAGGCGAGGGCTGGGAGGTGGGAAGAGGGGAGGACCTCGTTCGGGCATGTTCCTTTGACGTTCCCTGAGACAGACATCCGGATCTGGGGATCTGGGAGAGGGCCAGAGCAGTGATGGCAATTTGGGGTTTCGCGGAAGAAAAAAAGTAACAGGTAGAACGGGTAGAACACCAGGTAGATATGACATGAGATATGACGGGAGGTGGGTCGGGAAATCGAGAGCGTTCTCCTGCCTTGACTCCCCATCCCTTCCCTCTCATCACCCACCCCACCCCAGGTGATAAAGCCCGAAAGGTCAGAGATCCAACAGCGCTAGCGGTTGAAAC
>NW_016834728.1:0-986 GCF_001698545.2 Rhinopithecus bieti | reverse complement strand
AATCTCTCAGATAGCTTCTCTCTAGTTATTATGTGAGGATATTTCCTTTTCCACCAAAGGCCCCTATGGGCTCCCAAATATCACTTTGCACAATTCACGACAACAGTGTTAGCAAACTGTTCCAGGAAGGGAAGTTTGGAACTCTGTGTGATGAAGTCACACATCAGAAAGCAAACTCTCAGAAAGCTTCTTTCTAGGTATTATTGGAGGATACTTCATTTTTCACCATGTGTCCTATGGGCTCCCAAATATCACTTTGCAGATTCCACGAAAAGAGTGTTAGCAAACTGCTTCCTGAGGTCTACGTTGGATCTCTGTGAGATGAATTCACAGATCCGAAAGAAGTTTCTCAGAAAGCTTCTTTCACGTTTTGAACTGGTGATATTTCCCTTATCAGTGTAGCATTCAAAACAATCCAAAGAAGCACTTCTTAGGTTCCTCAAAGACAGTGTTAATGGACTGCTGCACGAAACATAAGTGAAACTATGTGAGATGAATTCACAAACCACCAAGAAGTTCCTAAGAAAGCTTCTTTCTAGTTTTCATCTGAGGATGTTTACTTTGTCGCCGAAAGCTTCATTGCGCTAAGAAGGATCCCATTGCAGATTTCCAGAAAACTGTGTTAGCAAACTGATCACTGCAGGGCAACGTGTAACTCTGTGATTTGCACTCACACATGGCTATGCAGTTTCTCAGAAGGCTTCTTTCCAGTTTTGATCTGAGGATATTTACTTTTTAACCATAGCCCTCAATGTGCTCTCACATATCACCTGGCAGAATCCACGACAACAATGTTAGCAAAATGTTCCAAGAAGAGAAGGGTGGAACTCTGTGTGATGAAGTCACCCATCAGAAAGCAATCTCTCAGAAAGCTTCTCTCTAATTATTATGTGAGGATATTTCCTTTTTCACCAGTGTCCCTATGGGCTCCCATATATCACTTTGCAGAATCCACGACAACAGTGTTAGCAAACTGTTCCCTGAGG
>NW_016834727.1:0-875 GCF_001698545.2 Rhinopithecus bieti | reverse complement strand
CCTGATTTCATGTGATTCACAGGAATGTTTCCTTAACTGGGTGAACTTCCCTGGTTGGCAACATCCCGTGTGTCTTGTCCCACATTGACACAGGAGATCGCAGCATCCTGAGGACAATGAAGCTTCACACCTGAAACCCTCCCAGAATCTCCCCTGTGTGTCTCTTCCTTAGGCTGATTTTAATCTGTGTTCTTTCCCTGTGATAAGCCACAATCGTGAAATAGCAGTTTTAGTGAGTTATATGAATCCTTCTAGGGAATTATAAAATCTAAAGATGATTTTAGGAATCCCCATTAATTTGCAGGGGGTGTCAAAGGTAAGGTACCCTCAGACATTGCAGTCTGGCTACCTCTGAGTACTTTGAATTCAAACAAAACCAAACCTCAGAGAGACAGGAGATCACTTTGCCTGGCATCTGCTCCTTTCCAAGGCCTCATGCCCTTTCACTTTCTGGCTGAAGGCTACTGTCCCAGGAACTGCCCCAGCTGACTGCAGTGGGAGATCTGGGTATTCATTCTGGCTCCACATGGCCTCTCCAGCCACCTTACCGCCTCCTGACCTACCCCTGCACCCCAACCTTCCAGGTCTCACTCGCAGATGTCACCAGCCTAACTGATGCCATAGCAGTGACAGCTTCACCTGTGCACACGCCAAGGCCATGTGCAATTTTATGGAACCTCTAGAAGACTCAGGACACTTTCAGAACCATCTATATAAATTGCTAATGCTGAAAAGACCTGAATTTGGACAAGACGGTAGAGGAAGTGTTTTCCTTCTTGGTTGGGGACTTGTCAGTCTACTCAGTACCCCTGAAATTACATAAATTGGCAGCAACTCATTCTACTATGGAGATGGTCACTAAGGCATACTGCTTG
>NW_016834726.1:0-677 GCF_001698545.2 Rhinopithecus bieti | reverse complement strand
GACTGCTTCTGTAAGCAGGCTCCTGATCCTGTTCCCCATCACTGGACAGGACCTCCCACCTAAGGCCTCCAGCTACCCCCACCAGTGTTCCCTGGCCAAGGGAGATTTGAAACCTTCCTGGGACGGAGTTCCCAGAGAGAGGGGAGGGCCACCACCTTTGCTGTTTGGGCAGCTAGCTGTTCTGGCCCGTGGGCTTTGGAGAGCCCAAGCTGACCAGGGGTGGAAGTGGTATCTCAGTGTAGCACAGCCACCCTGCAAAAACATGGCCAGACTCTTGTTTAAGTCAGTCCCCGACCACATTTCTAATCACTGGGTGGAGCCTTTCAACCAGGGTCTCCAGCCACCTTCACTGCTGTTCTCTGACTGAGAGAGGTTTCGGGCCTCCCTGAGTCAGAGCTCCCAGGGGAAGGACCAGACTGTCATCTTTGCTGTTTGGACAACTTAGCCTTTTCAGCCTTCGAGTTTCAGAGTGTCTGAGGTGACCAGGGGCGGAAGCGAACCCCCAGCACAGCTGAAGTGAACCCCCAGCACAGCATAGGCCCTCTACAAAAATGTGACCAGACTTCTTTTTTAAGCAAGTCCCTGTTCCTGTTCCTCCTGACTGTTCAGGACTTCTCAGCTTGCCTCCAGCCACATCCTACAGGTGTGTACAGATTGGAAACAGGTTCATACCTCCC
>NW_016834725.1:0-986 GCF_001698545.2 Rhinopithecus bieti | reverse complement strand
CTTCAGCTGCTAGCAAGTAGTTGAGAACTAAACTATTTTGATAGATAGCATTTCTCATCAGAGTTTCTTGCCCGGCCAGAATAGTCAAGGCTCTGCCAATTTTATTAGTGATTATTTCTAAGACAGCTTGTAACCGTATGATTCAGTTGATCATGTAAATGGGGGTCTGGTATCCCCATGAGCCATCTTGTGCCCAAGTAGCAGGCCTATAATATTGTATGATTCTCTCAGGGGGCCATTTATCATTTTTTCAATTTCTTACAGCTATGCTTCTCTTTTTGCGGGAAGCATAGACAGGGAAACCCAGGATTTCGCCTATTTTTATGGGCAGTAGGGAGAAAGGTGGTTTAATAGTGCCAATAACACAACTACCTGCCCACTGGTCAGGTAATTTGGCATAAGCTCTATGCCCACATATCCAGTATAATCCAGTGGGGACTGTCCAGTGCTGGTGGGACTCCTGGCGGGTTCACACAGTTTGCAACTTTGGGAATTTGCTAAATAGGTTTCTCTTTGTGTGATTTGAACTCCACCAAGCTACTGTTTCTGTGGTACCATTACACAGTTTCTGTCTCAGACAACTAAGTCATCCTACAGGGTGAGTGAATTCTTTTCCTTTTTTAGCTATGCAATATTGTCCAATAATTGAGGCTTTTAGGACCCAGAAATTATCAGGGTGATTCTTTTGAGCTGGGAATTCATCAGGAACTGGGTCTGTAGGACTAATTCTCGGGCTTCCGATGGCCATTGATCTCTTATTACAGTTCCTCCACATACATAACATGAAATGACATTCAGAGGCTGTGCTACATGCTCAGCTAATTGCAAAAACAAATTTCTTGTTTTTCCTAGAATTTCTGGTACTGGCACATTTAGTTTATCATAGAAGGTTTGAAATACTGGCTCAGGACAGCATTTATAAACTTTTTTTCAAACCACAATATTTACTTGAAGATCCAGTCTAGCTCCATCAATTTTTAGGGTTA
>NW_016834724.1:0-1873 GCF_001698545.2 Rhinopithecus bieti | reverse complement strand
TCAGCCTCACCAACATGTTGAAACCCCGTCTCTACTAACACAAAAATGAACCAGCCATGGTGGCAGGCACTTATAATCCCAGCTACTCAGGAGGCTGGGGCAGAATCGCATGAACCCAGGAGGTGAGGCTGCAGTGAGCCAAGACGCGCCACTGCATTCCAGCCTGGGCAACACAGCAAGACTGTCTCAAAACAATAAACCAATATGCCCACTTAGTTCTTCACCAATGTCAGATCCATCAGTTAAAAGAAAAATATGTTTTTAAATTTCAGTGTTGAATTTAACCATATCTTTTTAAGATATGAAGATAGAAGTTCCCCAAGGATTGGGGAGAAAAGCAGTTAAGAAAATCTGAAAACCTCAGGAGAAAAACAAGTATGGGGTAAGACCTCAAGGCAAAACTTTTTCTTTGCACTTTGATTTCAAAAGAACAGAGGTGCCCAAAATATGAACTCTCCCATCTGCATTTTATATTCCTCTGAAAGGTTGGAGATGGGATCCCAGGTCCCAAAGTGCCCGGCCACGGCTCACATCAGGCGGCATTTTTCACAGCCGTTTAGTCCCGACTGTGCCTAGAGAGCTCTGTGGCCCGATTTACACAAAAAAGGTCCTAATTCACACATGTTCATTGCTTTGAACAGAGCCTCAAATGAGACAAATACTGACAACACTCCACAGGAGCAAGTATTCTCTTCTGAAAAGAGAAGTGTCAGGTTCCCACGAGCCAGGCAGCTTGGTTACAGAAAGCACTGGCTGACTTGCTGGTTTAATGTTAAATGCATTTAAAATGCTAAGTGATCCGGCCCCCCTCCCAGTGGGTGTGTGCGTTGAGCTGGCTGCAGTAGTGATGCACACTGACCACGTTCTTTCCTTTGGTTTGGCTTCAAGCAGAGCACCCCACACCCAGGAAGAGGCCATATAGGACGGCATCAAGGTCTAGGACAGTTCTAAGGAGAGCCACAGGCCGACTGCCTCATCCGCAAAGAATAGTCACTCTCATTTCAGAGGAAATCACCCAACAGAGTTCATAACACGTGAATTTTAGAAAGTCATATTTCTAATTTCATCCCATTAGAACTTTTGAAGAACAGATGTGCACCTGCTCCAAGTCAATGAGAGGACGCTTGGACAGTCCCTCAGCCTCCCACTGAGGAAACATCAGCTCAAGCCAATCACAGTGCAGTGCGATTTTCTATAAATAATGTGCACGTCTGCATCTGAGCAGAGATGTGAATGTCTGGAATGTGCCTGCCAGGCCTGGGAGGAACTGCAGGAACTGCAGCAGCTGTGGGGACACAAGCCGCTAAGGAATCCGATTTGGAGGGAACTCAAGGCACCCAAAACTAGTTCCACTGGTTTTTCTTGGCAAGGCTTGACCAGGCAAACAACTGCATTAGACTCACCCCGGATATCTGCGATTCCTTACCTCTCAATCATTATCACTGTTGCTAATTCATGGTAATTGGGATGGGGACTTAACAGCAAGTAATTAGAGCAATGACAGGATTTGCTAGTCAATTACAATGGCACCGATTCCTGAGAATGGAAGAACTGTTGCCCAGGAATAGAGTTCAACAGGTCCTCCCCACGCCCCGGGAAACATGGCATTTCCACGCACCCCTGCTTTGGTCCCCCGGCCACCACCCTCCTGATCTTGGCCATCTGATGGCATCTCTCCACAGCTGGAAACACCTGACCTCTTGTCATCCTCCCGTCTGCCCTGCCCTCCTCCAGCCCAGGATATTCAGGGATGCCCACATCCAGGACCAGGAAACCAGGGTTATCCTAAACCAGTGCCTGCATTCAAAGTCCTCCATGGCAGGACAGTCACCAACGGCCAACACTCCCAGAACCCTCTACCTGAAAACCGGTG
>NW_016834723.1:0-880 GCF_001698545.2 Rhinopithecus bieti | reverse complement strand
CCAGGAGGCTGGCCTAGCCAGAGGCCCTTGGAAAGACCCAGCAGCTTCACCTCTTCATGAATATGCATGAGCTCCGGGCCCCAGGCCCCGGGATAGCCGAAAAGTCTCAGAAGCAGAAAACCACAAGGACCAGGGCCTTGTAGGGTGGGTGGGCGTAGGGCCAGATTGGAGGGGACAGAGGGGCTTCGGGGCTGGCTCTCTGCGGTTCTCCAGGGATTCTATGAAAACTAGAAGCCGCTGTCTTGACTCGCACACGTTTTCAGGGAGAAACCACCCTGAAGGGTGGAGCGTGGAACTGAACCTCCATGACAGTCTCGAGTTTCCCAGGCCCTCTCCGTGAAGGCGGCAATGCCTGTGGGTGTCGCCGTTGCCGTGATAGTCTCACACACGCAGGTGTGTGGATCTCGTTCGTTTTCATGTAGAAAACGAGAGCGAAACCGCAGAGAAAAGAAACGTGCGGAGCATCGCGGCCTGAGGACGGATTCCTGTTTCCTGCGACAAGGGGAGTCTCCACTGTGGCCTGTTTGGAAACTGGAAAGGAGAGCGAAGACACGGTGCTGCTTTTCCACGCTTCCCTGGAGGTTTCTGGGTCCCCACAGATCTGGGAAACAAACAGTCAACATGATCTCTTTTTCGGGGGCCAGAGACACGTGAGCAACAGGCCCCCTTGCAGAGGGCAAAGGAACATGGAACCCGAAACCACGCTTCATCGGCCTGAGTGTGACTCCTGTGTGGACGGGACTATCCGCCTCGCGCTCTGTTGCAGGCTCAACGTGGGGCTATGTCATCTGTGAACCGTGTGGATGAAAAACGGACAATCACCGGAGTCTCGGCTCATTGCTCTCTGGGCAATTCGCTCATTCCTTGGGAGACGAAATTC
>NW_016834722.1:0-987 GCF_001698545.2 Rhinopithecus bieti | reverse complement strand
GTCTGAGTTCACAGCGAAGGCACTGCCAGTCGCTCAGAGTCTCACAAGAGTGAGGAAGATTGTGGCCAGCGTGCCAGGTAACGGTCTGCAGTTGCAATAACAGAATTAGAAGGTGGGGGTGTCATGGAATCTTAGGAGCCTGCATTCCAATTGCCCCGGCTTGGCTGAAACACAGGCACCCTGGTCACCACCAATGGGCTCATTCCTTCAGCATTCACTCTCAATATTCACGTACTTTTGTGACAATGCCACAGACCCATCTCTTTCCCAATACATCTAAGCACATTCCTCACTGTTTATCTCGTCTGCACAACATCATCAAGGCAGAAACAGTTTCCCAACAGGTTATATTTTCTTAATGGCAGTCATGAAGTCACCCCACCTGTTCTAAGTTAAAACTGATCTTAAGCCTTTTCTACAAGTGTAAGATACGAAACTGATATCCTCTGCATCTTCTGCAATTTTTTCTCTATCCACTAGAAAGTGAATGAATAATTCATTTTTTAAAAATGTTTTCTTTCCTGTCTCAGTATTCTTCTTGCTGCATCTCATTGTTACGTTGATTTCTTTTTTCTTACTGGGGCACCATCTTGGCTTTTCATTGCACTCTAGACCAGTTTGACATCCCTATGTCCAAAGCTCTTCCTCTATGTGGGTTGATTTGTATTTAATGGCACTGAGCACCACATTTCATACTTGTCAATTCTGGATGTCATTCTAGTGCCTCAAGAACTCTTTTCAAGGTATCAAGTGATCAAACTCATGTATATAGCGGTCTCCTGAAAGCCTGTGTGACCATCTATCTTAGGAAGTTTCATAAACCTGACGCTATTTTGTTGTTTCCCTTTCGTTTTCCCATATGCTGGAAAGAACAGGGCCATGAGCGGTTCTTATGGAATATGTTTTGATATATATTTTGTTGAGTTGGACTAACACCATTCATTTTTGGTTTCATTTCACTAACAGAACATGGCAAGATCAAGGTTA
>NW_016834721.1:0-984 GCF_001698545.2 Rhinopithecus bieti | reverse complement strand
GCCTGAGCACAAAAGACTGAGGCTTTAAACGAGAGAGGAATCTGTGAACTTCCAACTCTCAGGGTTTTCTGAGGAATAAAGGTTTTTGCAAAACGGAGTCAGGGTCACCTTCAGTTTTTGTCTTTTTTTTGAGAAGGAGCCTCGCTCTGTCCCAAGGTGGGAGTACAGCGGCAGGATCTCGGCTCACTGCAACCTCCGCCTCCTGGGTTCAAGTGATTCTCCTGCCTCTGCCTCCTGAGAAGCGGGGATGACATGCACGTGTCATGTGTAGAGATGGGGTCTCGCTGTGTGGCCCAGGCTGGCAACTGCGTTTTCTTCTCCCAACTCGAGGAGGGAGGAGCAGCTCCCACCAGCAGGTCCAATTTGGGCTTGTTCTGTAATGGGAGAGCTCCAGGACCCGGGGTTCCAGGATGCCCCCACAAGCTGACCCACAGCCACCTGGCAGCCCTGCCCGGGACACACATGTTTACCGTGACTGTCACTGAGTACCGCTCTGTCACAAAGGCATGGAATCTTTCCTTAAACATGGTGACAGACGTCCTGCGGGGAAAGCAGCGGTGTGACCAGGACGGACACGAAGATCCGAGCCACAGAGCAAGAGCAGGTTGAGAGTGAGGCCTTGACCCAGCGGCCCGGTCCTGCCAGGAGAGGGGGCAGTGCCCCAACAAGGAGCCAGCCTACAGGCGGCCAGGCCTGAAAGAGCTGGGGAGCCCCAGGACCAGCGACTCACACCTGCAGGTGCCCGTCTGCAGCTGGCCTGGGCAGCGCTCACCTGATGCACGCCAAGAAGGTCTGATGGTGCTTCTGCACAGACTCCTCCTGCTTCGGTAAGTTCTCCTCATTCACAAGTTGCTGAGAAGCCACAGAAAAAGAAAAGCCTTTAAAACCAGAAAAATGCTCAACACCAATCCAGAGGTTGTGTCTGCCCCAGGACGGGAGGGCTCCAAGCGTCTCAGGCACCTGGGGCCCTGCAGATGCCACACA
>NW_016834720.1:0-1384 GCF_001698545.2 Rhinopithecus bieti | reverse complement strand
TTTGCTGCTGGGTTGTGGTCTTCTGATCTTACCTGCATTACCTAATTTTCTTTGCAGAACTGGCCTCTGCTACACATTTTATTCCTGATTCAGTCCAGTTCTACTCATACCAGATGCATAGTATGCGCTAGGTGACCTTGCACTGCTGGACCCAGGGGAGAGGACTTTGCTGAATAATAATTGCATCCTAAAAAAACTCAAAATACTGGACTCAAATGATTCTCCTGCCTTGGCTTCCCAAAGAGCTGTGACTATAGGCATGAGCCACCATGCTTGGCCTATACCCTAAAAAATTAAAACTATCTACTTACTAAATTGATGTAAACATGGGAAGACCTAGAAGGTCACCAAAGTGTTAGGACATAAGTAAATACCTTGGAATGTTAACATCCACCTGACGATGCCCTGAGTAAACACGTCCCACTTTAAAGCAATACTAAACAGTGCTATTATTCGGAAATATGAAGTTAAAATGTTGTACAAATAGGTAATATTTACATTTTTATATATGTATAACATTCATGCAGAAAGACATATACAAAGAAATCACGTAAAGTTCAATCTGTTATTACAAAGTGAACACACGTGTGTAACCGAGAAATAGAACCAGCTTCACTGATGCCCTGGCAACCACTTTCTCTCTTTTCGTTCCCCCAAAGTCACTAAGATCTTAAGGGCTAGCATTGTAGATCGACTTTGTTTTCTTACACATGTTTTATCACAGAAAATTTAAAACATATGCAAAATAAAAGAAACAGTACAATACGCCTGTTACCCAGGCTCATCAATACCTAATAACATGCCAATTTTGTGTTATCTATACTTCAACTCATTTCTCACACAGAGAAATTGAAGGTAAAATCTTGGCTGAGCACAATGGCTTATGCCTGTGTAATCCCATTACTTTGGAATGACGAGGCAGGAGGATCATTTGAGGTCAGGAGTTTGAGAGCAGCCTGGGCAGCATAGTGAGATCACAACTTTATTAAAATTTTTTTTTTAATTAATCAGGTGGGGTGGTGCACGCCTGTAGTTCCAGCTACTTGGGATGTTTAGCAGGATCCCTTGATTCTGGGAGTTTGAGGCTACAGTGAGTTGTGATCGTGCCACTGCACATCAGCCTGGGTGACAGAGTGACTCTGTCTCAAAATAAATAAATAAATAAATAAATAAAGCTTCGATCTTAACTAGCTTTTTACACATAAACACATCCATATAAATAATCCCTCTTTTAACAGTAGAAGTACCAAATTAAAAATCATTAATGTGAACCCATTTTAACTCAGACTTTTCCTTTTAATAAGTTTTTTTTTTTTTTTTTTTGAGGTAAGATATGCACTCACTGGAAGGTCTAATCTTGGCTGGGCATGGTGGCTCAGGTTTG
>NW_016834719.1:0-677 GCF_001698545.2 Rhinopithecus bieti | reverse complement strand
GACTCAGATGGCACCTCTCCCCATACACACAGTGAGTGGTCAAGTCCAGCCACGTTCTCTCCTGCCCATCGCTCTCTTTCCACTCCTCTCTCATACAATAGCAAAGCCCTTGAAATAAGTTGCTTAGCTTCAAGCCTCAGTTCTGTCATTCATAAGCTTGTTAAATTGCCTATCCTTTGACCTCTTTATGATTTTTGTTTTTTTTGTTTTTGTTTTTGTTTTTTTGAGATGGAGTCTCGCTCCCATCCAGGCTGGAGTGCAGTGGCCTGATCTCCGCTCACTGCAAGCTCCACCTCCCGGGTTCACGCCATTCTCTTGCCTCAGCCTCCGGAGTAGCTGGGACCACAGGTGCCCGCCACCATGCCCGGCTAATTTTTTTTTGTACTTTTAGGAGAGACGGGTTTTCACCTTGTTAGCCAGGATGGTCTCGATCTCCTCGCCTCGTGATCCGCCCACCTCGGCCTCCCAAAGTGCTGGGATTACAGGCATGAGCCACTGCGCCTAGCTCTATGATTCTGGTTTTATTTTCACTTTTTAAATTGGGGAGACAAAACTTATCTTGCAGGGTGAAAATAAAAGCAAATCTACAAAGAATAAATGACGGATGGCTTATCTTAAAAAATACAAATTGGTAGGGGCTGGGCAGGGTGGCTCATGCCTGTAATCCCAGGACTTTG
>NW_016834718.1:0-1181 GCF_001698545.2 Rhinopithecus bieti | reverse complement strand
CACAGAGTCTCACCTTTCTCTTCAGTGTTCAGTGCGCTGACACAGATTTCTGGAAATCTGCAATGGGAGACTTCTGAACGCAATGAAGCTTACGGTGACAAAGTAAATATCCTCAGTTGAAAACTAGAAAGAAGCTTTCCTAGAAAGTTCTTGGTGATGTGTGATTTCACCTCACAGAGTTACACTTATGTTTCCTGCAACAATCCATTATCACTGTTTTTGAGGAACCTGAGAAGGAATACTTTGGATCACATTGAGGCCTACGCTGATAAATAAAATATCATCAGTTCAAAACGTGAAATAAGCTTTCCGAGAAACTTCTTTGTGATGTGAGAATTCCTCTCACAGAGTTACAGCTTAGTTCTCAGGATGCAGTTTGCTAACACTCTTTTCGTGGAATCTGCAAAGTGAGATTTGGGAGCCCATAGTTGCCCATGGTGAAAATGGATATATCCTCAGATAATAACTAGAGAGAAGCTTTCTGAGAGATTGCTTTCTGATGTGTGACTTCATCACACAGAGTTCCACCCTTCCCTTCTTGGAACAGTTTGCTAACACTGTTATCTTGTGTTCTGGAAAGTGATATTTGGGAGCTCATTAGGGCTATGGTGAAAAAGGAAATATCCTCAGATGAAATCTGGAAAGAAACCTTCTGGAAACTGCCTTTCGATGCGTGAATGCAACTCACAAAGTTACTCGTTTCTCTTCCACGTACAGTGTGCTAACACAGTTTTCTGGAAATCTGCAATTTGATACTTCTGAACGCAATGAAGCTTACGGTGACATAGGAAATATACTCAGATTAAAACAAGAAAGAAGCTACTTAGAAACTTCTTGGTGATCCGTGAATTCACCTCGCAGCGTTACACTTATGCTTCAGGCAACAGTCCATTATCACTGTTTTTGAGGAAGCTGAGAAGGACTTCTTTGGATCGTATTGAGGCCTACGCTGATAAAGGAAATATCATCAGTTCAAAACGTGAAAGAAGCTTTCTGACAAACTTCTTTGTGATCTGTGAATTCCTTTCACAGTTTTACAGCTTAGTTCTACGGAAGCAATTTCCTAACACTCTTTTCGTGGAATCTGCAAAGTGAGATTTGGGAGGCCATAGGGGCCCATGGTGAAAAAGGAAACATCCTAAGATAGCAAGTAGAGAGTGGCTTTCCGAGAGATTGCTTTC
>NW_016834717.1:0-2417 GCF_001698545.2 Rhinopithecus bieti | reverse complement strand
AACTAGAAAAGTAGACATATATGATAGTTAAATTAAAAACATGATTATATATAGTACCTTCTCAAATGCACAAGTACTTATTTCAGAATGCGCGATATAACTGACTAAAGCATTTAGTGCTAGACCTCTGAAATAAAAGGCATTCACACTTTGTGATTCTAGGGGGACAATATTATTCAAAATAGAAGCAAGCAGAACCTTTACCTGATCACGATAAAAATCTTTCCTACTTGTGGTTAATCTGCCGCAGCTTTTACAAGGTCAGCAAAAAGAGATTATCCCACAGTATAAGCTGATGGCCAAAATTATCTGCTTTACTTTAGTTACCATAATATCTATTAACTGTAAATTTATTCTGAAAGAAAACAGATATATTTTTCTCAGAAATGTCTTTAGATGAAGATCTAGCACATCTGTTTAGCTCGCTTTTTAAAATTTTGTTTTTATTGATAAATAAATATATATGGGTACAATGTGGTACAATACATGTAAATATTGTGAAATGGACAAATTAGGTTAAATAACACATCCTCCACCTCACATATTTATTACATTATGGTGAAACATTTGAAATGTAGTATTTTAGCAGTTTTAAGACATGCACTACATTAGGAGTAACTGCTGTCACTTTGCTGTGCAGCATATCACCAGAATGTATTTCTCCTTGCTGAAGCATTATCCCACTGAATATTTCCCCCTTTTTCAACCCTCACTCCCCCCTGCTCAGCCTCTGAAAAACCACCGTTCTACTCCCAACTTCCCCCCAGCCCTGCTCAGCCTCTGATAAACCACCATTCTACTCCCAACTTCCCCCCTACACGCCCTGCTCAGCCTCTGATAAACCACCATTCTACTCCCAACTTCCTCCCCACCCCGCTCAGCCTCTGATAAACCACCATTCTACTCCCAACTTCCCCCCAGTGCCCCGCTCAGCCTCTGATAAACCACCATTCTACTCCCAACTTCCTCCCCCAACCCTGCTCAGCCTCTGATAAACCACCATTCTACTCCCAACATCCCCCCACAAAGCCCTGCTCAGCCTCTGATAAACCACCATTCTACTCCCAACTTCTCCCTCCCACGTCCTGCTCAGCCTCTGATAAACCGCCATTCTACTCCCAACTTCCCCCCCACAAGCCCTGCTCAGCCTCTGATAAACCACCATTCTACTCCTAACATCTATGAGTGCACATTTTTGGATTTCACATATAAGTGATATTATGAGATATTTGTCCTTCTGTGTCTGGCTTATTTTACTTAGTATAATGTCCTCTAAATACATCCATGCTTTTGCAAATGACAGAATTTCATTCATTTATAAAGATAAGCAGTATTTTTGTATGCATCCTACATATACTTTTAACTTCCCACAGCTTTATTGAGATATTATTCATACATTGTGTAATTCACTCATTTAAAGTACAAACTTCAAATTCTTTTAGTATATTAACTGGGTGGAGAAATAATCATCATAATATAATTTTAATTTAATTTTAGAACATTTTAATGCTCCTTAAAAGAGACTTGAGTCCATTAGCAAACTTTCCCCATTTTCTCCAACCTTTCCTAAACCCTTCCTAGTCTAGGCAACCACTCGTCTACTTTCTGAATATGAATTTGCCTATTCTGGACATTTCACATAAATGGAATCATCATAACACATAGTCATTTTTTACTCACTTCTTGCACTTCACATATTTTTAATGTTCATCCATTGTGGAGCAGGCGTTAATACTTGTTTTCCCTTTTTTTGCTAAATAAGATTCTATTTTATGGATTCATTTGATTTATCCTCTCCTCAGTTGATGAACATTTCTGTTGTTTTCTAGTTTTTGTTGCTATAAACATTTGTATACTACTGTGTGTAGCATTTGTTTTGTTTTCTTTTTGGTAAATACACAGGAGTGGAATTGCTGGGTCATGTGCTAAGTCTGTGTGTAACATCTTGAAGAACTGCCAGACTGTTTTACATTTGGAAGTCTCACCAGAGGTGTAGAAGGGTTCCAATTTTTCCACATATTTTTATCCATTCTTCAGTTGGTAAGCACTTAGGTTGTTTCTAATTCATGGCTATTATGAATAATGCTGCAATGAACGTGAAATTGCAGATGTCTCTTTTTGACATCCTGATTGAAATTCCTTTGGGCATATATCCAGAAGTGGGATTGATGGATCATAGGGTAAATATATTTTTAATTTCTTGAGGAAGCTTCATAGTGTTTTCCAAGATGGTTGTACTAATTTCCATTCCTACCAACAGTGTACGGGGTTTCTTTTTCTCTACGTCCTCATCAACACTTATCTTCCATCTGTTTTTATAATAGCCATAGTAAAATGTGTGAGGTGATATCTCAGTGTGGCTTTGATTTGCATTTCTCTGATAATTAGGAATGCTTATGATTTTTCATGTACCTGTT
>NW_016834716.1:0-984 GCF_001698545.2 Rhinopithecus bieti | reverse complement strand
TGGAACTCTGTGTGATGAAGTCGCACATCAGAAAGCAATCTCTCAGAAAGCTTCTCTCTAGTTATTATCTGAGGATATTTCCTTTTTCACAATGGGCCCCAATGGGCTCCCAAATATCACTTTGCAGATTCCACGAAAAGAGTGATAGCAAACAGCTTCATGAGAACTAAGTTATAACACTGTGAGATGAATTCACAGATTACAAAGAAGTTTCTCAGAAAGCTTCTTTCACGTTTTGAACTGACGATATTTCCTTTACCAGCGCAGGTCTCAATACGATCCAAAGTAGCCCTTCTCAGTTTCCTCAAAGACAGTGTCAATGGATTGTTCCAGGAAACAGAAGTGTAGCTCTGTGAGATAAATTCACACATCACTGAGACGTTTTTTAGAAAGCTTCTTTCTACTTCTCATCGGGGGACATTTCCTTATTCACCATGAGCTTCATTGCGCTAAGATGTATCCCATTGCAGATTTCAAGAAAACTGTTAGGAAAGAGATCATTGTAGAGAAATCGTGTAACTCTGTGAGTTGCATTCATACTTCGAAGTGCATTTTCCCAGAAGGCTTCTTTCCAGTGTTTATCTGAAGATATTTCAATTTTCACCATAGCCCTCAATGAGTTCCCAAATATCACTTTGCAGTATCTACGAAAACTGTGTTATCAAAAGGTTCCAAGAAGGGAAGGGTGGAATTCTGTGTTGTAAAATCACACATCAGAAAGCAATATCTCTGAAAGCTTCTCTAGCTATTTTTTGAGGATATATCCTTTTTCACCATGGACCCCCATGGGCTCCCTTATGTCACTTTGCAGATTCCACGAAAAGAGTGTTAGGAAACTGCTTCATGAGGACTAAGTTGTAACTCTGTGAGGTGAATTCACAGATCACAAAGAAGTTTCTCAGAAAGCTTCTTTCACGTGTTGAACTGATGATATTTCCTTTATCAGCGTAGGCCTCAATGCGCTGGAAAGTAGCCCTTCTCAGG
>NW_016834715.1:0-986 GCF_001698545.2 Rhinopithecus bieti | reverse complement strand
GCTCCCAAATATCACTTTGCAGAACACAAGAGAACAGATTTAGCAAACTGTATCAAGAAGGGAAGGATGGAATTCTGTGTTATGAAGTCACACATCAGAAAGCAATCTCTCAGTAAGCTCCACTCTAGGTATTATCGGAGGATATTTCCTTTTTCACCATGGGCCCCATGGGCTCCCAAATCTCACTTTGCAGATTCCAGGAAAAGAGTGTTAGCAAACTGCCTCCTGAGAACTATGCTGTAACTCTGTGAGAGGAATTCACAGGCACAAAGAAGTTTCTCACAAAGCTTCTTTCAGGTTTTGAACTGATGATATTCCCTTTAACAGCGTAGGCCTCAATGCAATCCAAAGAAATCCCTCTCAGGTTCCTCAAAAACAGTGATAATGGACTGCTGCATGAAACGTTAGTGTAACTATGTGAGATGAATTCACACATCACAATGAAGTTTCTAACAAAGCTTCTTTCTACTTTTCATCTGAGGATATTTCCTTTGTCACCGCAAGCTTCATTGCGTTCACAAGTTTCCCATTGCAGATTTGCGGAAAACTGTGTTAGCAAACTGAACACTGAAGGAAAACGTGTAACTCTGTGAGTTGCATTCACACATCGAATTGCAATTTCACGGAAGGCTTCTTTCCAGTTTTGATCTCAGGATATTTCCTTATTCACCATAGCCCTCAATGAGCTCCCATATATCACTTTGCTGAACACAAGATAATAGAGTTAGCAAACTGTTCTTAGAAGGGAAGGGTGGAACTCTATGTGATGAAGTCTCACCTCAGAAAGCAATCTCTCAGCAAGCTTCTCTCTAGTTATTATCTGAGGATATTTCCTTTTTCACCATGGGACCCTATGGGCTCCAAAATCTCACTTTGCAGATTCCACGAAAAGAGTGTTAGCAAACTGCTTCCCTAGAACTAAGCTGTAGCTCTGTGAGAGGAATTCACATATCACAAATATGTTTCTCAGAAAGCTTCTTTCACCT
>NW_016834714.1:0-1870 GCF_001698545.2 Rhinopithecus bieti | reverse complement strand
TTACGACCCCTTCCCAAAAGCCTTAAAGACTGACCTTAAAACTGGGAAATGTAGAGTAAGCTTTAATCCTGTGAAATGAATGGACATGTCAGAGAGCAGTTTCTTCGAGTGCTTCTTTCTGTTTTTTATTGGACGACATTTCACTTTTTGTCATAATCTTCAATGTGCTCCGAATATCACTCTTTTGGTTTTACAGGAACAGTGTTCAAACTGTGCCTTATGAGAAGAAAGTTATACTCCTTGAGTGGAATGCACACATCACCAAGCAGTTTCTCAGAAAGCTTCTCGCCAGTTTTATCTGACTGTATTGACTATTTCACCATAGGCCCGAATGTGATCCCAAATATCCCTTCGCGGATCCATCCACGAGGGAGTTTCCAACATGCGTATTGTAAAGAAAGCGTCAACTATGTGAGATGAATAAACAAAGCAAAAGCAGATGCACAGGAAGGTTCTTTCCAGTTTTTATCTGAAGATATTTCCTTTTTCACCATAGTCCAGAATGTCCTCCCAAAGGTCCCATCATGGATCCGTCCATGACAGTTTCCAAGCTGCATAATGTAAAGAAAGCTTTATCTATGTTAGATGATTACACGTATCACAGAGTAGTATCCTAGAAAGCTTCTTTCCAGTTTTTGTCTGAGGCTATTTCCCTTTTCACCGTCGGCATCAACATGCTCCTGAATGTCACTTGGTACCTGTTTCTCCAAAATGGTTTCCCCGACACTGTATGAGAAGAGAGGTAAAACATGGTGACTGGAATGCACACGTACCAAAGCAGTTCCTCAGAAAGCTTCTCTCCAGTTTTGGTCTGGACATATTTCCTTTTTCACCATTAGCCTCAAAGTGCTCCCGAATATCTCATCACACGCTAGACACACACAGGGCTAGAAAACTGCTCAATGAAAAGAGAGGCTTATCTGAGTGAGAGGAAATAAGACGACACAGAGCAGTTTCACAGAAAGCTTCTTCTGAATTTTACCTGAGGATATTTCGTTCTCCATATTCCAAGGATCATTCCCATATGTCCTTCCTCAGATTCCATAAAAACAGTGATTTCAAGCTGCTCAATCCAAAGAATGCTTTAACTCCTTGAGATGAATACACGCATCGCAAAGCAATTGCTCAGAACGTTTCTCTGCAGGTTTCATCGGAAACCATTTCCTCGCTCACCAGAAGCCTCCGGGCGTCACGAAATATCCTTGACAGATTCTTCAAAGACAGAGTTTCGAAACTGGGCAACATCGAGTAAGCATTAACTCTGTGAAGTCAGTGCACATATCAGAGAGTAGATTCTTGGAATGCTACTTCCTCGATTTTATTTCAGTATATTTCACTACTTGCCATAATTTTCAAGGCGTTCCAAAATATCACTTTTTCAGTTTCACAGGAACAGTGTTCAAACACTGCCTTGGGAGGAAATCGGTATAACTCCCTGAGTGGAATGCATACATCACAAAGTTGTTTCTCAGAAAGCTTCTATCCAGTTTTTATCTGAAGATATCTCCTCTTTCACCATAGGCCTGAATGTGGTCCCAAATGTCCCTTCATGAATCTGTGCATGACGGAGTTTCCAAGCTGTGTAATATAATTAAAGTTTTAACTATGCGAGATTAATAAATATGTCAAACACCAAGCAGTTTCACAGAAATCTTCTTTCCAGTATTTGTCTGAGGATATTTCCTTTTTCACCATAGTCATCGCTATACTCCAGAATATCTCTTGGTAGCTTTTTCTGCAAAAGGGATTCCAGAATCCTCTAGGAGAAGAAAGGTATATTTCTGTGAGTGGAATGCACACGTCACAAAGCAGCTCCTCAGAAAGCTTCTCTCCAGTTTCTATCTGAACACGTTTCCTTTCTCACTGTAAG
>NW_016834713.1:0-674 GCF_001698545.2 Rhinopithecus bieti | reverse complement strand
TCGCGGATACTCTTTCTTCCAGTTGATCGAGTCATTTATTTAAGCTTGTGCATTTGTCACGTAGTTCTTGTGTCATGGTTTTCATCTCTATCAGTTCTTTTAAGGTCTTCTCTGCACTGATTTTTCTAGTTATCCATTCATCCATTCTTTTTTCAAGGTTTTTAGTTTCTTTGTCCTGGTTACATACTTCTTCCTTTAGCTCTGAGAGGTTTGATTGACTGAAGCCTTCTTCTCTCGACTTGTCAAAGTCATTCTCCGTCCCACTTCGTTCCATTGCTGGTGATGAGCTGCCTTCCTTTGGAGGGGGAGTTATGCTATGATTTTTTTGATTTCCAGCTTTTCTGCACCGCTTTTCCCCATTTTTTTGGTTTTATCCAGCTTTGGTTTTTGATGATGATAGCATACTGATGTGGTTTTGGTTTGGTTGTCCTTTCTGTTTGTTAGTTTTCCTGCTAACAGTCAGGACCCTCGGTTGCAGGTCTGTTGGAGTTTGCTTGAGGTCCACTCCAGATCCTGTTTGCCTGGGTATCAGCAGTGGAGGCTGCAGAAGATAGAATATTGCTGAACAGTGAGTGTTGCTGTCTGATTCTTGCTCTGGAAGCTTCATCTCAGGGGTGTATCTAGCTGTGTAAGGTGTGAGGTGTTTGTCTGCACCTAGTGGGGGTGTCTCCCAG
>NW_016834712.1:0-2405 GCF_001698545.2 Rhinopithecus bieti | reverse complement strand
TTTTGTATTTTTTAGTAGAGACGGGGTTTCACCATGTTAGTCAGGATGGTCTCGATCTCCTGACCTCGTGATCCGCCCGTCTTGGCCTCCCAAAGTGCTGGGATTATAGGCTTGAGCCACCACGCCTGGCCTATTCCTTAATTCATTATCTTCCTTTACTCATCTGAATGCACTCATACATATTTCAATTGCAATACATATCCCAGAGTAAATATTATTATATTTTAGAGTCTCTTTCTTTCTGTTATTCAGGGCTGACAAGCTACAAATGGACACGCCACTTTTCTGGGAGGCGTAGAGGATGACAGTTTTGGTGATGGCTGGGAATATCCCGTGTACCTAAGATCATCCATCAATCAGTGTAGGTTGGAGGTCCCAGAGAGAGGCGAGGCTGCTCAGTCACCGTGGAATTTCACTTTCTCCAGTTCTGCTCTGATGGAATCAGGGCCACCCGTTTTACTTGTCCTAAGTAAATTCACAGCACCACATGTATTAGTGTTGGAGTGAGTATCTACAGTCTACTGTAACCAAGTGTACCATGGAACTTACCATTACCCAGAGGGAAGAATCTTTAACATGAGATCTATGTTCTTAAATTTTTTAAGGTGAAAACTGATCGCTATCCAATCAGGCAAATATGATTTTGCGAATGAGTTGCGGATGTTGCATGTATATTTTGGTTATCAACCCTTTTCAGATGCGTGGCTTGCAATTATATTTTCCCATGCTGTAGGTTGGAATTTTTTCCATGCTTTGCAGAATCTTTTGTTTTGATGTAGTTCCACCTGTTTAATTCTGCTTTTGTTTCATGTGTCTTTAATGTGAAATACAGGAAATCATTGTTAATATTATTTTCTGGGTGGGGAAATTTTACAATTGCAGGCCAGATGTTTAAATATTTAGAGTGATTTTGTGTATATTCTAACCTAAAGTTCTTAATTCTTTGCATGTGTAGATCCAGTTTTCTAACACATTCTTAGGGAGAGACTTGGTTTATCCGTTGTATACTGTTGGTTCTCATGCTGAAAATCAGTTTGCCATTGATGTATCGGTTTATTTCCGAACTCTTTCTACATATTTGTGCCAATGCCATCCTGTTTTCATTATTCTACTTTTGTTATTACTTTTGAAATCTTGAAGTAAGATGTCATCACATTTAGTTTGCCTTTTACAAAGGTTTATTTTACCTTTGTTAAAAAAAAAAGGTTTATTTTACAAAGGTTTATTTTAACCTTTCACTCTTCTGTATCATAAAATATGGCTTTACATATGACTTTTATTATGCACAGGTTATATGCTTGTTTTCTTACTTTTTAGAGGTTTTATTATGAAATCTTGAATGTTTTAAATGTTATTTTCTGTGTCTGGTGAGAAGGTGATTCTTTTCCTTTATCCTCTTAATTTAGCACATCAAATTTATTGATTTGAAGATGTTGAATGATCAGTGCATCTCAAGAATAACTTTGAGCTTGTCATAGTGCATAATCCTTTTAAATTCTTATAGAACTTAGTTGACTATGATTTTGGAGTACTTTATTTATATATACTAAGAACATTAGTCAGAAGTGTGATTTTCTTCTTCTGCCTTTGTCTATTACTGGTAATACACTGATTGGAGACTCTTAGAAAGAGTTTAGAAGGTGGGCACCTCATGAATTTTTTTTAAAGTTAGAGAATCATTGGCATTACACTTTTAAATGCTGAGAGTCATTTTATCTAATGTATAACGCATCATGAAGAATATTTATACGTGCTTGGGAAGCATGCATATCACACAGCTGTTGGTTGGAATGTTCTGTAGATCTCTGTTAGGTCAGTTTGTTCAACAGTGCTTGAGTCCACGGGCTTCCTAAGAATGTTTCTCTGGATGTTCTATACATTATTGAGGGTGAAGTGTTGAAGTCTCCTCAGTTTTTTATTGTTTTCTATTTCTCCTCTTATATGTCTTCAAGTTTCATAAGTGTAGTTATATTTCTATTTTTTCAAATATGTAAAAGAGAAATAAAATAATAATTGTTAGTAACTTTAATGAGAAAATCACATAACAAGAAATTATATTTTCCAAATGCTGCCATCAACACTAAACCCCTCCAGGAGTCTCACATCTGCCCTGGGCTCTGCTCTCTCCTCAGGCGTCCCACCTCAGCGTTTGCTACAGAGGAGGGGAAGTGAAAATAGGGCCCTCCCTCTCCTGATGAAAACCAGTAGAGCCCTGACCCTGCAGCTCTGGGAGAAGAGCCCCAGTCCAGCATTACCTGGAGTTTCGATTTGATGATCATCTCTGAATACACGTGGCTCACCATAGAGTTAGGGCTGAGCTGGGTTTTCTTGTTCCTATTTTAAAAGGCAAAAAATGGAGAACTAGAGATATTGAGTGTGAGTGCATGTGAGTGAAAAAACAGTGA
>NW_016834711.1:0-1148 GCF_001698545.2 Rhinopithecus bieti | reverse complement strand
GGGTTCCACAGTCAAATAATTTAAAAAGTGCTGAATTGAGTAGCTTCCTCTGGATATTTATAATGCACATTAGTATATTAAAGATTCATAAAACCTTTGTCACATGTCCTCTTCAGATGCAAATATATCATGGCTACGACATTTCTCTTATTAGTCTTGCAGTCCCTCAAAAGACAAAAAAAAAAGAGGAAATCTTGTTGCTTTCAGCATGATTTGTGTTTGATTAAGTGCTGGTTTCAGCAATCACAACTTCCTTTTAAAATTGCATATAGAATATCTGTTTCATAATCCATACTACATCTGGAATTTCCTTCTAGCTGGTTGGTTGGAATTACCAAATCTTGAAAATCTTTTTTTCCTTTTTTTTTGGAAAATTGAAGCAACAATCTAGCACATCTATCATTTGCCATGACTTTTCAAAAGTTACCAGCAATGACATCAGTATTGCTTTTATGAGTTCTTTCAGCACACTGAAATGTAATTTTTTTAGACTTTAAATTATCACCTAATTTAAAATCCTTATTTATTTTCTTACCTATTTTGGGCATCCATCCCCTATTACATATCAATTATTAAGCTGTTACTGTGTCAAAGTGCCTTATATACTTCTAACACTCTGGGGGATGGAGCTATTGATACCATCAAGTGAGACTCAGAGCAGATAAATAGTATAAGACCGCATAAGTCCTAAGAGAAGAGCCTGGGTTCAAATTAATGTTTGATTCCAAGGCTCATTTAAAAAAATTATGCCATATTACCTCTCACCTTTCTGTGTCTTTCCAACATGAAGATTATTTTCCATGTTACAGAAGATAGGAGCAAAGAAAAAGTGGAATAATTCTGTGTTCTTTCTATCACCTTTTAATAGAACACCATCTTTGCTAGGTCAAAAAACAAAGGCTTTCCCTTGTTCATTCTTCTTCCTCTGTATGTGGTATACCAAAAAATAAACACATGAACAAAAGAGAAGAAAAAACAATAGCAAAGTCTTCAGGACCCATTTTCTTCTACAGAGCATTGTTCAGATATTTCTGTTCATCCTGGTCTTTAGTTTTCCGAACACCATACTCATTGGTCTAGCTTCTTATTCTTATGTCCAATCATCTAAATAGCATAATACATAGTAGGTATATGTTAACAGCAATATT
>NW_016834710.1:0-984 GCF_001698545.2 Rhinopithecus bieti | reverse complement strand
GTGAGACTAGAAAATAAATCCAAACGAAAGGTGCATCAGGAAAAGGAAATTTAAAACAATCAGGACCTATGAATGCTGAGTCCATGCCTAAGTTCCAAGACACAATGCATAATACACAGTCTTTTCAGAAAGTGATTAATTAAATCTCTGCACAGTATGTTTATTATTATTCTCATGCAGAACAAAAAAAAACATTTGATTTACAAATATAATTGGTGTTCTATACAGAAAAGATACTGCTATTGTTTCCACTAATTGGTCTCAGCCTAAGCATAGCGACTAAAGCAGAAGAGTTATTTAGAAAATATTTAATTTAATACATTGAAAATATTCATTAAGTTCCCAGGTCTGTTCTGAGTACTAGAGACTGAGTACCAAGGAAACCATGAAATCCTTGTCAAGATTACATTCTAATTGAGTGACAAACTAAATAAAACAAAATAAAATAAAATAAAGATATTTCTTTCAGGCAGATTTAGAGAGCTCAAACTTTTTTCAGATAAGATCTGTGAGAGAATCAGAGAAGAGATTAGAGTGAGATATGGGGAAGCTGTTCCAACACTTATTGAATGAATGAGTCAATGTGTGTCTACATACGTATGTGAATGTTGAGGGACTCACCGAGGGACACCAGGTGACTGACGTTTTCCAGCATTACATCTCTGTACAGCTTTCTCTTGGATGTGTCCATCATGGCCCAATCTTCCTGGGTGAAGTCAATAGCTACATCTTCAAACGTCACTTTCTTCTAAAATATCACAGACATTTTAGTTTAGACAGAGAATCTCTTTTAATGTCCAGAGGAGGAAGGCTGAGATGACATAGGTAGGACCTGGGTATGCAGAACACTCAGTGTTTTAGGTTCCAGCCAGTTCATTCTCAATACTAAGCTGGTATCTGCCTTTCAGATTCACTCACAGAGACATACCCACTCTTAATCCATTAAACTTTACTATAAAGAAATATCGCATGAGGTGTGGCATA
>NW_016834709.1:0-677 GCF_001698545.2 Rhinopithecus bieti | reverse complement strand
GAGAGGAGGTGAGATATTCGTGTCACCCAGGACCACTTAGCTAGTTCCTCCTCACTAAAGCTCTGTAGTCATAGTTTCCCCTGGCAGAGCAGAAACTTCTACGTTATCCCACAGCTGTTCTAACAGTGTAGACTTGACTTATGCAGTGATGCCAGGAGTCCTGAGCAGCACAGCCCAACTTAAACCACACGCAGATGGACAGAGCTGTGTTAGTGAAGCCTGAGCTACTGAGCAATGAGAGTACAGCCAGGCTTCCAGACATCTGTTCATTCCAGGCTTTCAGATATCTGTTCACTCCAGGCTTTCAGACATCTGCTCATTCAAGGCTTTCAGACATCTGTTTATTCAAGAGAGATATGTGTAAGCAAAGGACCTAAAGATGTGTTTAATATGGGTGCTAATATACATAAGGAAACTTGAAATAAATGTTCTTAGCCTTTGGCCAAGAGGGTCCATGTCTAGGAATCTATTTTCTATAGAAATAAATTAAAATATGGAAAAAAAGAACATTGCATAAGTGTATTTGGTCCCTAGCATATTCATGGCAACTTAAAATTGGATCCAACTTAAATTGCCTATGATATGGAAATGGCTAAGAAAATTATGGGATCTTCCCTTGATTGGCTATTAAGCAGCCTTTACAAACAATGCAATGACATGAGAAATGCTTATGTTGT
>NW_016834708.1:0-4316 GCF_001698545.2 Rhinopithecus bieti | reverse complement strand
TTTTCCTATAAATAAACTCACTGTTAAGCAAGTAGAAATCAATTTATGGCATATGATGATTGCAATATCATTTCCCCCACACAATGCCGTGGTTTGAAAAATCGCAGAAGGAAAACTATAAATGTGTCTAGTATAACATCTGTGTTATGGTTGAAGACTTTTTTTCCAAGTGAGAAAAGCAGGGTGGCCTTCTGTGATTTTCAGTGACCTAATTGAACATTATTTCTTCTGCTGAAGAGGGTCCTCATTGCCTGAATTGTGACTTTGTTATTACATTTGAACTCCTTTCACCGCCGGTTCTTGTCTCTAGGATAGCTTAGTCGGCTACTCTATCACAGAGTTGTGTACAGGTAGTCACAGTTGTTCAGAAAAGAAATTTGTTGCTTTCTCTGCTTTGATGGGTAAATTTATCATAACTTTATTGAATCAGCATTCAATAAAGTTATTTTTTAAAAAGCCCGATTTTCCTGATTTTGTGATAATGACATTTAGGCATAAGAGATTTGGAACAGATAATGTGGATTTTATTGCAGACAAGGTCAGAAAAATGACGGTGAACAGAGTCCAAGTCTCCTCCAAGACTCTCACGCTCTGACTTGTCTGAAGTGCCAGGAGTTGAAGGGCCTCTTAATATGAGATACAGCGTGGATGGAAATAGATGCAAAGGTTCCTTGTCCTTTCCTTTTTGTCAGGGGTTAGAGATCATATGTATCTCTATATCTAGATGTCTGTCTCTGTTTCTACCTTGTCTCTATCATCTCTGTAACCACGCCTGAGGTACTCAATCTACATCTGCTTGGATGTGGGCAGACAGGTCAGTTATACATTTGTTATTGTTTTTTTTCCCTGCTTAAGCAGTGTTATAAAACATGCCAGAAAAATAGTTGATTGTTATGTTGGTTCTCAAATCAAAACTGTTTAGACTTTGCCATATCTCAGGACTGCTGAGAGTATTTTAAGATCATACAAATAATCCCAAGGTTTCCAAGAATAAGTCCTGGGAACCACTCAGCAAACCCAGCTATTTCGGGTCTCATCCATCTACACTTTTCTATTTCTATTTCCAAAACCATGCTGGTTTTTTACCCTCTCTTTCTTAAAGATGGCTTGCATGACTCCAACAGGCTCACTAAGATAAAACATTGTATTTAAAAAAAGATTATCACTTTGTAAGTGCAGAGAATAATGTGATTGTTGTTAGCATATACTAATTTTGGCTAAATTGAGGTTTTAACTAAAGCTCTGGCCCAAATCCTGAAGACCATTAGCAAACATGAACAAGTGGTGGCTTATGTGTATTTGTGTTAAATCCAAAGCTGGCTGTTTACAAAATAGACTTGGTTCCTGAAGACGACTTCCTGGAGCCTCCGCACTGGTGTAGGGTTTCTTAGCCAGCACATACAATGCCCTGGAATTTTAAAAGTCCTGGATTATCCAGTCAGCCAAGCAAAAGGGTATGGGTTAAAACAAAGTAGAAAGAAAAAGGATTTCAATGAGGATCATTTTGGTTTTCTGTGCCTCAGCCTTCCCTGAAGGACTGCTAGATGGACTTCATTATTGGGAGAGGCCAGAGGTCACATTCCTGGTTTTTAAGGAAATACCGATAGCAGTTGGTTACTGAGGACATTACCTTCCCTCCAGTTTCAAAACCGACTTTGATTTCCAACTGGTTTGCGGCTGATGGTGCTGCATACACGTGTGACAGGGCATGACTTGGACCCGACTTGACGTCTGCGACAGCCTCCTTGGGCTTTCCTGATCCTCCAAAATGTTTTTGTTTTTTAATGTGCTAAACCTCACCCATATTCAGGTGGAAATCAATCAATTAGGCTTAAATCTGATTATTCAAGGCGGCAATATTGGTATATTATTTAGTGACATAAAGATAACCAAGAGAAAAAGAGATCAAATATTCACAAGCCGTTGCCTGCAGGAAGCCGCGCTGGGGAGGGCTGGAGTGGCTGTATCAGGGAAAGATGGTTTTTCTTTGTAAGCCTTTAAATACCTGCTTTCTGTTTGTTTTTGTTATTACAAACATTTTGTGTATTACTTTCACTATAAACAAACCCATTTAAGTTAAAACATTGTTTTCTGTTCATAAAAAATTTTCCACATGACTCATTCTATTCTTTAAATATAACATAAATTTTACCCATAATTTGAATGTCCAAATTAAGGTATTTTCTCCATTAGCAAATGTTTAGTATCTGAACCCTAGGGGGGAAAAAGACATGTCAAAAGCACTTTGTTTTAATACATTTTGCAGCAAAGCAGTATTTGAAGGAAGGAGAACCGGGAGCGTGTGATAGGAGAGAATGGGAGGTACTGAGCTTTTGGCTTAAGGGTTTTTTTTCCTTTTTACTTCTATATGGGGAATTCAGAACACAGTGTAATAGAATTGTTGGAATATGTTTTTCCAACTTTTACTGTCTATTTAAAGCACTGTAATAATCTTTAGCTGTAGTTAGATCATAAACCTAGTTAAATGTACGCACTTTGAAGACAAATAAGCTTGGGTTTAAACACTGACTCCCTTGGCGCTGTAATTTCACTCTCCCTTTGCATAAAATGCATCTAACAATAGCGCCTACCTACAGGGTTGTCATAAGAATTAAATGGAGGATCAATGTAAAGGAATTAGCACATAATACGCTTGCAATACATTTTTAAATTATTTGATGAGAAAATAAATCAACAAATACAATACACATATACACATACAGGATATGAGACAGGCATAGAACAAGTATGTACAACACAGGTGATGATTACTATAATGTAAGTTGGATACATTTTCATCTTTGTCCTGGTATCATAGAGGATAACATTTGCTCACTTCTGAATGTAGGCAGGACTCACAAATTCCATGTTCATATCAATGCTTGAAGCTGCTGGAGCAAAGTGATTTAGTAAGAGATATTAGCTTCTGCTAATGTAACATCGCAAAAGAATTTCTTCTGCTTTATATTTTTCCAGGGGTGGTTTCATTTTCTCAGAAAATTGAGATACTTGATTCTTGTCCAAATCAATGCCCCATAAATCATTCAGAGATTATGTCCCTAAGGAAAAAAATTCCAAAAGTTAGGACCCAGGGGTAGATCATTTTCTCTCTGAGGTACTTTTATCATTCCAGTTTCACAGGAAAGAGCCAGATGTTCCCTGTAGCCAGGTAGACAGCAGGGAAAGGAAAACATTGGCGTTGTTAGTCTTTCTATTTGAATTGGTTCATAGCTTGGCCTGTCCTTTTCTCCCAGCTAAGCAATACTTTCAAATGTGCTCTCTAACAAATTTCAGAGGATTAGGTTCAGGATGTGGTCTACAACTGCAGGGACCATCTCTATGTTAAAAACATCCACATTCACACACACACACGCACACCACACACGCCTCTGTAACAATAAAGCATATGCATGTTGGTGACTTAACATTGAAATGGGAAGGTTAATTTTGGCATTTTCTGATTTGCTTATAGGTTTCCAAATCGTAAAAGTTTTTTTTTTTTTAAATAAATATTCATTATTAAAAGAAAGCAAAAGCAAATTAAAAAATTAGGGAAAATGATAGTGGGTTCTCATTAGAGACACTGGAGAGCATCCATACATTTCTTAGGTCTTCTTTGAGTACATGAATATTGACTGTTGGAAGTTTGTGGTGAAAATAGTCTGAAAGAGCAATTGCAACTGTACCTATCTGTGGTGCTTTAAATAATCTGAGTACCTAATCAATAAGAGCAATAGTGACTCACGTCTAAAAGGGTATGGGTTAAAACAAAGTAGAAAGAAAAAGGATTTCAATGAGGATCGTTTTGGCTTTCTGTGCCTCTGCCTTCCCTGAAGGACTGCTAGATGGACTTCATTATTGGGAGAGGCCAGAGGTCACATTCCTGGTTTTTAAGGGAATACCAATAGCAGTTGGTTACAGAGGACATTACATTCCCTCCAATTTCAAAACTGACTTTGATTTCCAACTGGTTTGCGGCCGATGGTGCTGCATACACGTGTGACGGCATGACTTGGGCCTGACTTGACGTCTGCGACAGCCTCCTTGGGCTTTTCTGATGCTCCAAAATGTTTGTTTTTGTTTTTTAATGTGCTAAACCTCACCCATAGTCAGGTGGAAATCAATCAATTAGGCTTAAATCTGATTATTCAAGGCAGCAATATTGGCATATTATTTAGTGACATAAAGATAACCAAGAGAAAAATCAAAGAGATCAAAGATTCACCAGCCGTTGCCTGCAGGAAGCCGCGCTGGGGAGGGCTGGAGTGGCGGTATCAGTAACAGAATATATTACTCTTATTACCCAAAAGTTGATC
>NW_016834707.1:0-675 GCF_001698545.2 Rhinopithecus bieti | reverse complement strand
CCAGGAGATATCCCACTACAACAGGGCATCCCGTCTATGGACAAGAGACTTGCACCCAATTTCTACAATGGCACCATATCCCAGGAGGACCAACTGGCCACCTGCTGGCAGGTGGAACACCCTGCGGAGGGGGTGAGATTGGCTTTCACTGCACTGAGCCACAGTGTGAACATGGACTTCCAGCCCTGCACTGCATCCAGCACTGATTCCAACCAGGACACCCCCTTCACAGCTAGGGACGAGTAGCAGTGCCCTCCCACCTCAGGGCCTTGCCTCTGCCACCTCTACTTGGAAAATTCTCAGTTCCCTCCAGGCTTCTAGAAGCATCTGGGGCAGGGCTCATGGCTGGATAACTTCCCGAGGCTTAACAACCCAAGCAAACTTCACGTCCTCGTTTTATTTTTTGTTAAACGTATGAAAATTTATTAAGAAAGTGTGCAGCTTGAAAGACATTCACAGACGGAACACACCAGCCCCCAGATCACAAAACCAACCATGCCCAGCCCCTCCCAGCACCCTCAGCCGTGTGACCAGCTTTCTGAATTCTGACGACACCGTGAGCCTGCCTTTGTACTTTCAACTCATAGACGGTTAACCCCCTTCATGTTTTAAAATAAATGTTTTCTGTTGAAATTATTTTAGATATAAAAGATTGAAAAGGCGACTACAGTGTCC
>NW_016834706.1:0-675 GCF_001698545.2 Rhinopithecus bieti | reverse complement strand
GGCCCGTGCTGTGCATTTGTTTGCATTCTTCTCAAATTAGTTTTCAGTTTCCCTGATGGTCTCTTCTTTGACTCACTGGTTGTTTAGGAGTGTGTAATTTCCACATATTTTTGAATTTCCCACTTTCCTTCACTCTTGATTTCCAGTTTCGTGCCAGTACAGCTGAAGAACACCTCTGCTTTGGTCTCAGTCCTTCTCCATTCACTGAGGCTCGTTTTGTGGCCTGGCACATGGTCTGTCATTGGGAATGTCCCATGGGCGCTCGAGAGGACTGTGTATTCAGCTGTCGTTGGGGGGCGTGTGTGACAGATGTCCATTCGGCATACCTGGTTTCCGGTGTTAATCTTCGGAATGTTTCTGACGATTATCAGAAAATCAGAAGCTTTCCACTGTTCCCAGCACCGTGACTTTGGGAGAGGCCAGTGAGCCTGTGGTTTTGGAGCCTGGTTGCATGAAAGAAGCATGTGTGGGAACACCAGGGGCTGGTTTTGAACCCCATTCCCCAACATGATGCCATGTGTGGCAGATATGACGCTTGGCTTTGCTCTCCCGGGGTTCCATCTGCGACAGGGGCTACTTGTGCCCCTGGCCTCATCAGCTCAGGCTGAAGGCGGCCCTGGTCCTGGCCAGAGGGACTTTGTGAAGCAGAAATAGATGGCCTGGTGCAGGGGCCGA
>NW_016834705.1:0-677 GCF_001698545.2 Rhinopithecus bieti | reverse complement strand
GAGGTGACATTAAGCTGGGACAGGGTCTCCCTTCCCAGGATTGAAAGAGTGGATGGGCACTCAGAGTCGGGACTCTGATCTGAACCTTTTCCTTCCTTTGGGTCACCGGGGCATCCCTAGCCTTGAGCTCCGGGTGGTCCCAGACCTAGATTCAGATTCCCTCCCAGCAAGGTGATGCTTGCACAAATAGGCAGGCAAACCACCGACCAGGCCTGCAGTCCTCTGGGAGAGTACAGTGTGCCACCCACCCTCTGAGAGGCTGACGGTGCCAGGTCACAGCCATGGGTGCCTGTCCCCTGTCTCTGCAGAGAGTGGTTCCAGGGGCCTCTCCCTCCACACATTACCTTTGTGCTGTTCTTGTATGTCTCCCATTGTCCCAGCATTTCCATCCACTTGCTCTTTCGTGTTATCTCCCGCCGCATTTGCTGTCAAATGAGGAATGTTGGCATTAGGGGAGCTGCCAGGCTTCCCAGAGCTGCCCGTGGATGCTGGGTCTTGGGCTCTGGAGCCCTGGTAGACCCAGCTGGAGGGAGCCAGGGAAGGGCAGACCCGAAAGGCTGAGAGCCTTTGAGCAAATGAGCGCCAGTGGGCTGGCTTTGGGACCCCGGGACGTGCCATCCTCAGGCCACAGACACACCAGTCTTAGGTCATGTCCCTGCCTCTAGGTGGGGTCCGGT
>NW_016834704.1:0-676 GCF_001698545.2 Rhinopithecus bieti | reverse complement strand
GTCTTTTGCCTGAGGCAGCTGTGATGCCGTGGAGGTCATGCTTGTCAGTTCTTCCTGTGTACACCTCCCCTGCTGGAGTGCCTTTCCTTATGATGACTTGTTGAATTAGCGTGGAGAATGCAGAGAGGCTCTGGGCCTCTCCTTCCCATTCTTACTCCCTGGAGCTGTGATGCCCGACAAGGGAGCCCATAGCCAGAGGCCCCTTTAAATTTACTTAGAATAAAGATTTGATTACATAGCTAAACACATTTGAAAAGAACTTCACAGATGAAATTCCAGATTCAACCCTTCAGGCCCAGTGGCCACGTTTCGGGGCTCAGCAGCTGTAGGTGGCTGTTGTCTTTCTGTGTTGGCTGAGCAGATTGGGACGTTTCCAGTTCAGCAGGCAGTTCTCTTGCATGGCTCTGCCTGTGGTGAGGGCACCTAGGCTGGAGAGCCTCGTGGGGATCCCTTAGGCCTCTGGCTGCAGCCAGGCTGCACGGTTCTGCCCTGGGTCCTCTGCAGGCCCAGATGGATCCCACCACAGAGCCAGCACTGCTAGACTTGGGTACTGTGTGCAGACAGCAGAGGGGCACGTCCAGGCCTTGCAGGGGCTGGGGTGACTAGCAGACCTCCTTGACCAGGCTCCCGTCTCCGAGTCTTCAGGGGAAATGCATCCACCATTCACACCAGCACT
>NW_016834703.1:0-677 GCF_001698545.2 Rhinopithecus bieti | reverse complement strand
CTATATCTATTATGTCTATATTTTACAACTATATATTATATATATATTTTATATCTATATCTATTATGTCTATTATATATATATTTTATACCTATATCTATTATATCTATTATATCTATATTTTATACCTCTAGTTATTATAACTGTATTTTATACCTATATCTCTTATATCCATTATGTCTATATTTTAATACGTCTATCTATTATACCTATTATGTCTATATTTTATACCTATATCTATTGTATCTATTTTGTATATATTTTATACCTCTATTAGATCTGTTATGTCTATGTTTTATACCTATATCAATTATGTCTTTGTTTCACACCTATATTTCATACGTATATATATTATATTTATTATGTCTATATGTGTTTTATCAATTATGTCTATATTTTATACCTATATCTATTATGTCTGTTATGTCTGCATGTTATATCTATTATATATATTACGTCTATATTTTATACGTCTATATATTATATCTGTTATGTCTATATTTTATACCTCTATCAATTATATCTTTTATGTCTGTATTTTATACCTCTATTATATCTATTATATGTATATATTATACCTCTGTCTATTAAATCTATTATGTCCATTATGCCTATATTTTATACCTCTATATATAATATCTATTATGTCCATATTTTATACCTCTATTATATCTATT
>NW_016834702.1:0-2410 GCF_001698545.2 Rhinopithecus bieti | reverse complement strand
AAATAGTGGAGTAAAGTTTGTGTTAAAATTAATCAAAACCAGGTAGTTTTAAATTAAGATGCTTATCGTAATACCCAGGGCATTCATTATGAAATTGACTCACAAAAGATTGCCTGTCTACTCTTTTTCATAGAACATGTAAGCTAATAATAGGAGTAGCTCCACCTTCTGATTAGTCAGTGTTATAATATTCCCCCAAGTAATAGGTCATTCCTTCCCCTTCATGTCTTTTCCCTAGACAAAGTGAGGAATAATTTTTGGCGTTCTCAACATTTTTCCACTGTCCAAAACCACTGACAGGTTTTACCCCTCATGGCAACTAGGTTTATAACTTGTTAATATTAGTATTAATGAGTGTATAACTGAATAATTTTGTTGAGTATATTTCCTTTAAAATATTCAATCAATTTCAGGTTTATTTGTATCAGCTTATTTTTTTCATGTTTTATGTTTTTTTCACCAAATTTCATTTGCTTTTCAGGTTAATATTATATACATCTTAAAAATCTCTTTTTTTTTTCTTTAAGTCTTGCTCATATGAACATTTGCAATCAATGCTTGTGAATCATTTTTGGAATATATTTTCTGACATCTTAGGACATAAATTTATTACTTTAAAAATTATCTTTCTTGACTACTCAGAATTCTGTGTATTCTGAATTATCTTTTAGGTATTTCTTTGTAATCAAATTAAAAACTACATAAAATTATTCTCTTTACTTTTTGCTGTTTTTTAAGAAATGTCAATATATCAAAGTGCCAATTCATAAGATGTTCTGATTTTAGCATCATTAAATGTCAAGAAAATAATCGAAATTACTTCATCATGTGTGTAGATTAAATCTTGGTTTCTTTTTATATATTTTTAATAAAAGAAAGAGTCACTTTATTTTGATCAGGTATATAATGTGGTTTTAGAGGACACAGTGTTTCTTTTAACTTTTAATGATTTAAATATATGTATGCTGACGTGGACATTTTAAAGACAGTAATCAATAACATATTTTTGTTTATTTTTTGCACAATGTCTAATAAGATGAAGACAAAATATTTTAGTTTTCTTTTTTTCTATAGTTTCCATATCCAGTCATTTGTCATTTAAATGTTTTTTGGGGAAACAGGTCACATCAAATATCTGATGATTCCACTTTAAGAAGAAAATTTATTTTAAGGAGATACAAATCTTAATGAAGAGAGTCAAATGTCTCAGTCTTCATAAGAGGTCTATTACTGATTTATCAGTTCATTATCTTCTTAACTTTTCCCTTTATAAATCTGAAACATCTGATTAACTCTGGTGCTATTAAAAGCATCACCCATGTATGAGACATCAAATGCACTAAGGGCATATTAAGATTATTTGACTGCTTTAATAAATTGCACTGGTGTATTCCTCCCTGCGGAGGAAAATAAAGCAAAACAATATAGACCAATGACTGAGAACAGATGTCAACAATACAAGAAGAAAACAAATTATGCTTTGCCCTTCTTCCGGTTCCTATGTGGTTATAATTTATTGTAATGACAATTTACCTCACCCAAGGAAACATGAAACACTATAGATTTTTCAGTTATTTTTATAACTTAGAATTAATGATGTAAATTCATCAGGTTCAATGAAAACTAATAAATAACAGGTATTTGATTATATGGCAGTCATTCAATGGTACTAATGTACATAATCTTTTTCTAAGCATTGTGGACAGAATTGTATAATTCATTATTTGGGCCTTTATCAAGACTATTATCTAGTGAGAAAGAAAAATCTACCCACGTACAGAACTTAAATGCCCATATAAGGCCTTACCCAGGACTAAATGAAGACAGACTACAAATACTGCAAAAAGCCAAATGAGAAAGACATCAGAGTACATTCTCTCATCGACTTCATTCCCTTCACTGGCTCATGTGCGTATTAGTGTACTCGTTCATTCAGTGAACATCAATATTTTGGTCATTCAAAATAGTACTAGTTTAGCAAATAACATGAACATATGCATTTATCCATTCATTCTTCAATCAATGATAAAACATTTAATATTCTTCCCTTAGGCTTCAGTCACTATGCTTGGTGCTGATAGAACAAGGATAATTATAATCCAGTCCCAATATTTCAGATCATTAAAGCCCAGAGAAGTAAAAATTTATAGCAAATGCAGTAAGTCAGCATCAGAATGCCTTAGTGGAGATTGTATTTGTGTGTGTGTGTGCGGTGGGAGTGGTGTTTTGGTCAGAGATCCAAACTGAAAACTGTCCCAAAAGTTACTAGTTATTAGACCTTTCTTTGGGGCCTAATTTCTACTCCAGAGTCATTGCTCAATAAATGTCACCTAAAATTGCTCTAATAGAGACAAAGAAGGTATCTTGGGAGTACAGGAAAAAGACTCTTTTGCTTCAAAGTACAGTGGAA
>NW_016834701.1:0-2474 GCF_001698545.2 Rhinopithecus bieti | reverse complement strand
TTGCGTGCTAAGTTTTCTGTAATTTTCAGGATTTAAATGAAGGGCCTAGCATTTCTATTTTTTCTTCCATTTTAAAATTATTTACCTGAAAAATATAATGTGCAGAATAAAAACTATATCAACAGATGAGAGGGATAGAGAAAAAAGGGAGAGCTGTTCAGAGAGATGTTTTATATTTGTATTTCCTTTCTTGTGCCTTGTGGAGCAGCTACTGGATTTGCAGGAATGGAAAACAAGTTGCTAGGTGGGATGTCTCTAGAAGCATTGGCTTCAATGAAAAAAAATTATAGCCCCCAAATATAGAATTATTTGCTTCCATTTATCTGCTTTTCCATTTTAGGAAATTGTGGGCACCAGCTCAGGAGGCAGCAGGAGCCTCCACCCGAATCTCCGATCTCCTTTAATCAGTTCTGTGAGAGAAGATTCTAGGGTGAGGCCAGACCTGGATGAGGCCGTAGAAGAGGGTGGATCTGGGCAGGGCTGGACCAGAAAGTGGACCCCATGTTTCTGATATCCATGCTGGTGGACTATGTCCAGTTCTGTCTTTCCTAAGCCTGCCCAACGGAAGCTCGACTCTTAGAGCTTGTATAATTTTATCTGTTTAGCCACTTCCCTGTTAATTTTTATAACACATGATAACAAGAAACTTAAGCAAAACTCTCGGGGTGTTTTAGGACAATTATTTGAGAAGCTAAAAACTTATTTTTACCAAGATAAAAGAAATAGAAATAATCACAACAATAACAGTAATTCTTCTGTCCACAAATAGCCCTTCAGGTGGTGACATCGGAACTCAGAGGAACAGCATAAGGGAAGTGGAGCAAATGCAGCTAAGGCCCCCTGTGCAGCTCCCTTCTCTCTTCCCACCCAGGATGCTGAATTCAGCCATTAATCCGTTTGCTCTAGATAAAAAGTTTCCGGACAGTAGAAACCATGAATTCTTTATCTGTTTTTCTGATGGTCATGTGACGTAACTAGACGTCCCCTCCAAATCTCATGTTGAATTTTAGTCCCCAATGTGGCAGATGGGGCCTCGCGGGGAGGCGGTTGAATCATGGGGTGAGTCCCTCGTGGCTCTGTGCTGTCCTTGTGATAGTACTCACGAGTACTCACGAGATCTGGTTGCTTAGAAGTGTGGCCCATCCCTCCCCCATCTTCTTCTTTCTGTTTTACCACTGAGACGCGTGCTCCTCTTTCACCGTGATTGTGAGCTCCCCAGACCTTTCCGGAAGCAGACACAGGTGCTGTGCTTCCTGTACAGCTTGCAGAACCATGAGCCAATCAGACTCTTTTCTTATAAATTACCCAGTCTCAGGTTTTCTAAATAGCAATGCAAGAATAGCTTAATACAGCATATGAAAAGAAAGCAATTCATATATTTATCAGTTTGAGTCTCCAGATGTCTGCCAAGCTTCAACTCAAAGAGCAGGAAGTGAGCAACCCCCATCTACTGCTCCTGCTCATGGGAGAATTTTCAGTTTATCTTAAAACATTTCAGGTCAAAAGCCCCGTGTTTTATGTAAAAGAAGGAAGGTGTCTAAAAGAATGGGTCTGTATTTATTTTTATTTCTGAGACAGGGTCTCTTTCCCTGTCATTCTGGCTGGGGTGCAGTGACTCACTGCAGCTTTGACATTTTGGGCTCCAGCTATTCTCCCACCTCAGCCTCCCAAGTAGCTGGGACCACAGGGGCACCCTACCACAACCGGCTAATATTTGTATTCTTGGCAGAGATGAGGTTTTGTTATGTTGAGCAGGTTGGTCTTGAACTCCTGAGCTCAAGTGATCCTCCAGTCTCTGCCTTTCAAAGTGCTGGAATTACAGGTGTGAGCCACCACACTGGGCAGATGGGTCTTAACTGATTTTAATCAGGGTACCTAAGCATGGAAGACATGCCCTCAATTTTTTTCCTAATACCATATTTGACAGTTATATAACTATGATTTTTTTATTCCTGTAATTCATAAGGATATGATAGTAAAAGACCTTGAAAGCCTTTGGGAAAAAAAGTGCTATATTGTGCTTGAAACCACCTTTTACTCTGAAAGCAAGTGCCATCCAGATACATCTGTTGAGAAGGTATTTTCTTCTGCTGCATTTTAGCCAAACAGCTGAGTGTGTCTTGAAGTTGTTTTTTGATTTTTAACAGGACAAGTGTGTTTTCTAAGACCCCAAACTCAGGAGTGGCCACGGGGCAAATCACCATTGCTCACATGGAATGCCTGCGCAGCAAATGCATTTCTCACCCTGAACCAGGAGTTGTTCCCCCTGGGTGCACATGGGAATCAACAGGAGGCTTTTCAAGTTACCTAAACTCAAAAGGCAATGGATAAATGAATGCAGAATCCCTGCAGTGGGACCTGGGCCACAGTGCTGTTTAAAGCTCTCTGGGTGACTATCGGGAACAACCAAGCCCCCAAACTGCTGCTTTAAATCAGCCTCTTCCGGTGAACTAGTGGCAAATGGTTTCCTGAAA
>NW_016834700.1:0-3839 GCF_001698545.2 Rhinopithecus bieti | reverse complement strand
TGTTAGTACATGCACTCGTCTTTAGTCCAAATGAGAGTTTCATCTCCCAAAATGTATCTCCTTATATGTTCTATCTGGACATGATGTCGTGCCTGCCTTGTAACAAGGTGCAATAGTAGATAAGTAACCAGATAGAAGACACTTTTTTCTCCCAAAATCATACATTGAGGTGGGGAGTGGTAGAGGAAAGAGCTCTTATGTTAGGGGACACATTCTGAGTTGCTTATGCCACGTCTTTGTTCAAAATAAAGTCACTGCCTTAATTTTATGCTCATGGCTTGGCATTATCTTATATTCACGTATATATGGTATTTTGCCTAGCTTGTTAAAATCACTAGTTTAGATTCTTTGTGTGACTGTCTATGTATGTGATTAATGTGTATATTGTGTGTGTTGGTATTTTTTTCAGTGTGAGATGTCGAGGTTCTTTCACAATCAAGATTTTAACAGAATTAGTATTTTAAAATTTATCAAGAGAATTAGTACATTTTTCTACTCAATTCTAAGATATAATTATTCCTAGCTCATTATAATCATAGAAAAACCCCAAATAAATTTCATGTTTTAGAAGGTGAGGTTTTCTTTTCTAAAACTGGATGAAAATTTTTCATGTTAAAATTAATTTTCATCACTTTCACACTGGTCTTGGGGGTCTGTTTCTGACTGCACAGAGGAAAGCCGAGCCTTAAATGCTATCATGGTGCCTGTGTACATTTTAATCCCGAAATTATTAGTTTTAGGATTAAGGCCGGGTGCAGTGGCTCACATCTGTAATCCCAGCACTTTGGGAGGCTGAGGCGGGTGGATCACGTGAGGCCAGGAGTTTGAGACCAGCCTGGCCGACATGGTGAAACCCTGTCTCCACTAAAAACACAAAGAATTAGCCAGGCATGTGGCACATGCTTGTAATCCCAGCTACTCGGGAGGCTGAGACAGGAGAATCACTTCAACCCAGGAGGTGGAGGTTACAGTGAGCTGAGATCACACCATTGCACTCCAGTCTGAGCAAGAGAGTGAGACTCTATCTTTAAAAAAATAAAACAAAATAAAAAAGGATTAAAATGTAGACAGGCACCATGATAACATAAACATCACAGGGCTTTCTTCTGTCAAATTTTACTCTACTTTGATAATTAAAGTGCTGATCTGATTTTTTTCTTTTATGGATTCATTTCTAAATGGTTATTATAAAATGCAACTTCCTTTTTGGAGACAGGGTCTTGCTCAGTCGCCCAGGCTGGAGTACAGCAGCATGGTCACAGCATCACAGCTCACTGCAGCCTCAACCTCCTGCTCTCAAGCAATCCTCCCACCTCAATCCCCCAAGTAGCTGAGACTACAGGTACGTGCCACCACATTCAGCTAATTTTTTAAAAAAATTTTTTGTAGAGACAGGGTCTCACTATGTTGCCCAGGCTGGTCCCAAGCAATCCTCCCACCTCAGTCCCCCAAGTAGCTGAGACTACAGGTATGTGCCACCACATTCAGCTAATTTTTTTAAAAAATTTTTTGTAGAGACAGGGTCTCACTATGTTGCCCAGGCTAGTCTCAATCTCCTGGGCTCAAGCAATCCTCCTGCCTCAGCCTCCTGAAGTGCTAGGATTACAGGCGTGAGCCACCACACCCAGCCAAAATAGAATTTTATGAAATGTAACATAATCACGGGAGTGATATTCCATTACCTTTGCCGTACTCTATTGGTTAAAACCAAGTCACAGGTCCTACCCACACTTCAGTGAAAGGGATTACACAAAGGCATGAACACCAGGAGGCAGAAATGCAGGGGCCACCTTAGAGTCTGTCTGCCACTGAAGACAGTAGCAATGGATCTGGAATCTGAAAAATGAGTTGGCATCAACAATGTGGACAGAAGGAGGGAAGAACTGTCCAGGCAGAGAAGGGGCAGGACAGTGAAGGCAGATGGTATGTACAACTTACACAAAGGGTCTGGTCTAGTGACTAGCAATATTGTATCACTCTCCTGCTCAATAATCATTGACGGCTCCCCAGTGCCCATGGTTTTGCCCATATTCAAGGTTATCTCCTTGCATTAGCTTTGTCTTCAATACCCATCCCTTCACCACTTCCACCCACTTAGACTGCCTATTGCCTCCTATATACACCCTATATCCACCCCATCTATATATATAGTTCAAGGCCCAGCATAAACTGATATTCTGTAAACAGTATTTCTGAATATCTAAGTGGAGAACCCAGTGCCAGATCCTCTTCGAGTTGCAAGGCATAAGAAGACATGGCCCACATGCCAGATGCAGGGTGGAGGGGGAGGGGCGGGTAGCAGGTACACCCCAAGACGACAAAGAATAGGAGGTCCTTTTGTTGAGGGTCAAGCCCATGGGGCAGTCGGGAAATCCTGAAGGGATTTTTAGGCTACAGAAAGCTCCACTTCATACATTGGTTAATGATCTTTCAGGATTCCTCTCCAGGCTAGAAATTACAAACAAATTCCAAAAAGGCTGCTAAATTTATGTCTTTCCGGGAGTCGGGAACTGCGCAGCAGCAATCTAGCCAAGCCGGGTCACTCCTCATCGGGCACGAGAGGTACCTGTGGCAGGAGTTGGGGATGGCAACAGAAGTCTCCTGCCCTCCAGCCTGAAGGTCCCCGATAACATCCCGGACCTGTCCGCATTGGCTGGGAGGAGAGGCCCCCAGTGACTGGGCACAGTTCTGGCCACATCCTCAGGAGAAGGAAACAAGGAAGGCAAAAGCAACTCAACCAGGGACACGGAGCAGGAACCTCTCCGGCTGGGGGCGGACGGACTGCTCCCCCGACTCCATCTCTCCCTAGCCCAGGAAGGAGCTGCGCTTGGACCCGGCAGCCCCGACCTCGCAACCACGTACCTGCCCACTGCCCGCTGACATGGCTGGGGGTTGAGCAGATGTCTTGAGAGCAAAAGCTCCTGGATTGAAGGAAGCGGGGAGGCCTAGGCACCTCCTAGGTCTCTCTTCACACCCCAATTTCCAGCTTCCCCAGTGTTTACGCCACCTGGAAACTAGAGACTTTCCCTCAGCACCCACTACAGCGTCTTCCCTCGCTCTGAGGGCAGGGACTTTATACCCCCTCCCACCTCCCAAACTGAACTACCCCCCAGGTGGCTCAAATGAGTCCCTGCACCTGGAACGCTGTGCTCACCTGTCTTCACCTAATTCCAACTTATTTTTCTACTCTCTGGAATGTATTCTCTGACCCTTCCCACCCCACTATGGGCTCGTGGGCTTGCCCCACCTCAGGTTTCATCATCTTATACTGCAATTCTCTGGTTGCTGATCTGTTCTTCCCCTCCTTAAGACTGTGGGGCTGCTGCAGCATCTCCAGTGCCTGGCCCAGGCATGGTGCTTAGGAAGAATGCAATCACCCTGTTGTCCTCTGCTGGGATGGAAGAGTCTGTAGTCACTTTATCTTTTATAGCAGCAGGTCTCAGACTAGAGTGAACATCAGAATCACCTGGCGGTGCAGGCAGGGAGGGACTTATTAAAATACAGATTCTGGGCCCTACCCCCAGAGTTTCTGATTCAATAGGTCTGGGGCAGGGCTTGAGAATTGATATTTCTAACAAGTTCCCAAGTGCTTCTGCTGGTCCAGGGACCACAGTTTAAGAATCACTGTTGGGGCCAGGTGTTGTGGCTCATGCCTGTAATCCCAGAACTTTGGAAGGCCAAGGTGGGTGGATCACTTGAGGTCAGGAGTTTGAGACCAGCCTGGCCAACATGGTGAAACTACCTCTACTCAAAATACAAAAATTAGACGGGTGTGGTGGCATGAACCTGTAAACCTGTAATCCCAGCTACTCAGGAGGCTGAGGCAGGAGAATCACTTG
>NW_016834699.1:0-872 GCF_001698545.2 Rhinopithecus bieti | reverse complement strand
TAATTATTCTCAGATAAAACTAAAAGAAACTTTTGAGAAATTGCTTTGTGATGTGTGAATTCGTCTCACAGAGATACAGTGTTCATTTCATGGAGCAGTTTGGTTGCAGTGTTTTTGGGGGATCTGAGAAGGGATATTTTGGATCACATTGACGCCTATGGTGACAAAGGAAATATCCTCTGATAAAAAGTAGAAAGAAGCTTTCTGAGAAAGTTCCTTGTGTTGTGTGAATTCATGTGACCGATTTCTTATCATGGAGAAGTTTGCTAACACTTTTTAGTGCCATCTGCAAAGGGATATTTGTAAATATCCTCAGATAAAAACCAAGAATAAGCTTTCTGAGAAACTGCTTTGTGATGTGTGAAATCATCTCACAGAATTACATTGTTCTTTTAATGTTAATTCATCTCCCAGAGTTACACGATCCATTTCATGGATATTTGTGGTAGCACTGTTTTTGGGGAACTGAGAAGTGATATTTCAGATCACAATGAAGCCTATGGTGACAAGAGAAACATCCTCAGATAATAACTAGAAAGAAGCTATCTGATAAAGTTCTTTGTGATGTGTGAATTCATCTCACAGAGTTACACCTTTCCTTTCATGGAGCAGCTCGCTAACACTGTTTTCATGGAATCTGCAAAGGGATATTTGGGATGCATTGAGGCCTATATTGAAAAAGGAATTATCCTCAGATCAAAATTAGAAAGATGTTTTCTGAGAAACTGATTTTTGATGTGTGAATTCATCTCACAGAGTTACACCATTCTTTTCATTGAGCAGTTTGATAACACTGTGTTCATGGAATCTGCAAAAGGATATTTGGGAGTGCTTTGAAGCCTATGGTGACAAAGGAAATATCCTCAGATAAA
>NW_016834698.1:0-671 GCF_001698545.2 Rhinopithecus bieti | reverse complement strand
TGATTCTTACTTTTAAGAGTCCATATGTAAGTAAGATAATGTGGCTTTTGTCTCCCTGTGCCTAGTTATTTTACTTAAAATAATGGCCTCCAGGTTCATGTATGTTTTCACAAATGAGAGAATTTCTTTTCTTAAAGGATCAATAATATTCTATCTTGTATATGCACCACATTTTCTTTATCCATACATCCATTGATGGACACTTAGGTTGATTCTATGTGTAGGTTATTGTGAATAATGCTGCAACGAACATCGAAGTGCAGATATCTCTTTGACAGACTGATTTTATTTCCTTTGGATATATACCCAGTATTGGGATTCTGGATTGTATAGTAGTTCTATATTTGATTTTTTGAGTAATAGCTGTATTTTTATCCATAATGGCTGTATTAATTTGCATTTCCAGCAACAATGTGCAGCAATTCCTTTTTCTCCAAACCTTTACCAACATTTATCTCTCATCTTTTGATAATATTCATTCTAACATATTTGAAGTGACATCTCATGGTTTGATTTATTAATACATTTCCCTGATGGTGAGTGATGCTGAGCATTTCTTCATATATTTGTTGGTCATTTTGTGTCCACTTTTGATAAACGTGTATTTATATTCTTTGTCCATTCTTCAATTGGGTTGTTTTCTTGCTATTGAGTTGTTTGAGTTTCTTATG
>NW_016834697.1:0-875 GCF_001698545.2 Rhinopithecus bieti | reverse complement strand
CACCCCGCCCCCTTGCGGAGACCCCCGGCTGCTGGAGCAGAGGCCTGCCGCCCGGGGTGCGCAGCCTCTCCCGTCCCACGTTACGGGCTCAGCACCTGTGCCTCAGGCCTGGCACTGCTCGCCACACCCACAGGTGTGCCAGGAGGGGCAGGTCCTAAGGTCTCCACTGCACCAAAGCCTGCAAGGCAAAGGGGCCGCTCCCTCCAGCAGGAGTCCAGAAGCAGTGACTACAATAGCGTCACGGCGTGAGACTTCTCCCCTCGGTCTCCGAGGCTCCACAGTCTGTTGCCTGCCAGGGTCTTCTGCCAACAGCGAGGCCCAAGCTGGGCGACACATTTGGTTCTGACCATTTCCCTTGTCAAGATCAATACTGCAAACATATCCAATTCCTCCTGTCACTAAAAATGAAACAGTCCGCCGTCTCCAGCACAGATGATTTCCATTACTGCAGTCAGGTTTCCATTACCGGGGTATTTTTTGTTGTTGTTTTCTTTGAGATGGAGTTTCTGCTCTGTCACCCAGGGTGGAGTGCAGTGGCGCAATCTTGGCTCAGTGCAACCTCTGTCTCCTGGGTACAAGTGATTCTCCTGCCTCAGCCTCCTAAGTAGCTGGGATTACAGGTGCCTGTCACCATGCCCAGCTAATTTTCATATTTTCAGTACAGATGGGGTTTCACCATGTTGGCCAGGCTGGTCTTGAACTCCTGACCTCAGGTGATCCACCTGCCTCGTCCTCTCAAAGTGCTGGAATTACAGGCATAAGGCACCACACCCTGCCATTACTGGTGTAATTTCTAAGCCACTCTCTCACACCCACTCCCATTTTTTTTTAAACCAGCTTTATGGCTATATTTTTCCAAGAGAACCAGTTACCCA
>NW_016834696.1:0-1174 GCF_001698545.2 Rhinopithecus bieti | reverse complement strand
AAAATTTGATAACTGGCCCAAAATTAGGTTACAGTTTATTTACATTTTCAGTTGGGTTTCAGTTGACCATGTATGAAGAAACCCTCAGCCTCAATTCAAAACACATAAAAAGGCAGCTTAAGTTAAACTTTATTTAACAAACAGATTTCATATGTCTGCAAATGCTTTTCATCCCTTTTTGATATTTGGAGGCTATTTATCATTTTCATTGCTGACTAAAACTACTGTGCCTGAAACAAACTCTAACCTTGATATGAAGTGACTTATAGACAAATCTGCTAACAGGACATTTTATTCTGCTGAAATTTAGAAAAATAGCTGAGTGCATCTGAAGTCGTCCTTTGATTTTTAAAATAACAGAGCTGCTTTTTAAGATTCTAAAGTCAGAAGCAGCCATGAGGCAATTCTCAGCAGCACATATGAAAATCACACACAGTGAATGCATCTTTCACTCTGAACCAATTGTTTTCTCCCCAGTCTGTGTGTAAAAATCACCTGGGGGAGGGCCTTTAAAACTCTTCCCAATTCAAGTCGACACACCCCAATTAAATCAGAATTCCTGGAGTGGAACCTGGGCAACAGTATGGTTTAAATCTTTCAAGGTGACGACAGAGTACAGCCAAGCTCAAAGCCACTGCTTTAAACCAACACTTTTTAGATCACCTACTTGCCAATTATTTCTCAAATAAATAAAAAATTGTTTGCCACTAAATCATGGCCTTTCAGTCTTACCAGTATTATCAAATTACTATTTTTTTCAGAACCAACCTTGCTATTGGTTCTGTTTCCGATTCAACCTGGTTCCATAGATACTGCACACTATGTGGAGGACACTGTGCAAGGTGCTGTGGCACTGATGATTATTACTGTGAGGAAAACATTTCCTTAAATTAAAAAAAGCTGCATTTCCACAAAACAAAAAACATTACATGTACCAAATTAAGAAAAAAAAATACCTATCACTCACCCAAAGGTTAGAGCTTTAATATTCCCTTTGAATATTAACATCTGTATGATTATGTCCTGAGTGAGTGTGTTCCACCAGAAAACAAAACAAAACAAAAAACTAAAATCCTGCCATTATTCTGAGATACTGATTTAGCATTTTTGTACAAATATGTACTATTTAATTTTTTTTTTTGAGATGGAGTCTCACTCTGTCTCCCAGGCTGGA
>NW_016834695.1:0-871 GCF_001698545.2 Rhinopithecus bieti | reverse complement strand
GGTTGTAGATGTATGGTGTTATTTCTGAGGCCTCTGTTCTGTTCCATTGGTCTATATATCTGTTTTGATACCAGTATCATGCTGTTTTGCTTATTGTAGCCTTGTAGTATAGTTTGAAGTCAGGTAGTGTGATGCCTCCAGCTTTGTTATTTTTGCTTAGGATTGTCTTGGCAATGTGGGCTCTTTTTTTGGTTCTATGTGAAACTTTAAGGTAGTTTTTTTTCTTTTCCAATTCTGTGAAGAAAGTCATTAGTAGCTTGATGGGGATGGCATTGAATCTATAAATTACCTTGGGCAGTATGGCCATTTTCATGGTATTGATTCTTCCTATCCATTAGCATGGAGTGTTCTTCCATTCGTTTGTGTCCTCTTTTATTTTGTTGAGCAATGGTTTGTAGTTCTTGAAGAGGTCCTTCATGTCCCCTGTAAGTTGGATTCCTAGGTATTTTATTCTCTTTGAAAGCAGTTGTGAATGGGAGTTCACTCATGATTTGGCTCTCTGTCTGTTATTGGTTTATAGGAATGCTTGTGCTTTTGCACATTGATTTTGTATCCTGAGACTTTGCTGAAGTTGCTTATCAGCTTAAGGAGATTTTGGGCTGAGACGATGGGGTTTTCTAAATATACAATCATGTCATCTGCAAACAGGGACAATTTGACTTCCTCTTTTCCTAATTGAATACCCTTTATTTCTTTCTCTTGCCTGATTGCCCTGGCCAGAACTTCCAACACTATGTTGAATAGGAGTGGTGAGAGAGGGCATCCCTGTCTTGTGCCATTTCAAAGGGAATGCTTCCAGTTTTGCCCATTCAGTATGATATTGGCTGTGGGTTTGTCATAAATAGCTCTTATTATTTTGAGATACGTTCCA
>NW_016834694.1:0-877 GCF_001698545.2 Rhinopithecus bieti | reverse complement strand
AAAATAAGGCCAGGCACAGTGGCTCACACCTGTAATCCCAGCACTTTGGGAGGCTGAGGTGGAGGGGGTCACCTGAGGTCAGGAGTTTGAGACCAGCCTGGCCAACATGGTGAAACCATGTCTCTACTAAAATATACAAAAATTAGCCAGGCATGGTGGCGCACACCTGTAATCCAAGCTACTCAGGAGGCTGAGGTGTGAGAATCACTTGAACCTGGGAGGTAGAGGTTGCAGTGAGCTGAGATCGTGCCACTGCACTCCAGGCTGGGCAACAAGGCAAGACTCCATCTCAAAAACAAACAAACAAACAAACAAATAAATAATAAAATAAAATAGAAAGTGAAAATTATTTTTTTCTGTGCAAGATTTATATTTCTTCTTTTCCCAAGGATAATTTCATTAATAAAAAACATTTATTAGAAGTTTTAAACATACTGATCATTTATACATCACGGATAAGAAAAAGCATCACAATACACCTGCCAGAAAAGAAGAAATGTTATATTTTGTACACACATTTGGCTTACAAACACCATAGACTGTTTGTGTATATGTATAATCAAACCAACATTCAAAGTACATCTTCACACCTCAACATACATCTGTATCCACTGACACCTGCAAAGGTCCCATATTGTCCCATGCTATGGATGCACTGAAATTTATTGATAAATTTATAAAATTTATAAAATCCATTATAAGGGGTTTTCCAAATACATTGCTGTTTTAAGCAGTGCTGAGAAAAACAAATTGCATGTATCTCTCTTTCCTAGGATATTTTAGTATAATGGAATAGATGGGTGAAGGGCACATACATTTTTAAAGTGTGATACTTACCAACAAATTGTCTATTTGAAAAGTCATCAGAAATGTAAAC
>NW_016834693.1:0-4070 GCF_001698545.2 Rhinopithecus bieti | reverse complement strand
ATTTTCTGTCTCATTGATCTACTGATAACACCCACTGACAGTGGGGTGTTAAAGTCTTCCACTATTATTGTATGGGAGTATAGCTCTCTTTGTAGTTCTCTAAAAACTTGTTTTATGAATCTGGGTGCTCTTGTATTGGGTGCATATATATTTAGAATAGTTAGCTCTTCTTGTTGAATTGTTCCATTTGCCATTATGTAATGCCCTTTTCTTTTTTTATCTTTGTTGGTTTAAAGTCTGTTTTGTCAGAGACTAGGATTGCAACCCCTGCTTATATTTTGCTTTCCATTTGCTTGGTCAATTTTCCTCCATCCCTTTATTTTGAGCCTACGTGTATCTTTGCACATGAGATGGGTCTCCTGAATACAGCACACTGATGGGTCTTGACTCTTTATCCAATTTGCCAGTCTGTGTCTTTTAATTGGGACATTTAGCTCATTTACATTTAAGGTTAGTATCATAATGTGTGAATTTGACCCTATCATCATGCTGCTGTTTGGTTATTTTGCACACTCGTTGTTGTAGTTTCTTCATAGTGTCATTGGTCTTTATATTTTGATGTGTTTTTGCAGTGGCTGCTACTGGCTTTTCTTTTCCATGTTTAGTGCTTCCTTCAGGAGCTCTTGCAGGGCAGGCCTGGTGACAACAAAATTCCTCAGCATTTGCTTGTCTGGAAAGGATTTTATTTCTCCTTCACTTATGAAGCGAGTTTGGCTGGATATGAAATTCTAGGTTGAATTTTTTTTCTTTAAGAATGTTGAATATTGGCCCCCAATCTTTTCTGACATGTAGAGTTTCTGCTGAGAGGTCTGCTGTTAGTCTGATGGGTTTCCCTTTGTAGGTGACCTGGCCTTTCTCTCTGGCTGCCCTTAACAATTTTCCTTCATTTTAATCTTCAATCTGATGATTATGTGTCTTGGGGAGTATCTTATTATGATTTTCTTGTGGAGTATCTTAATGATGTTGCCTGTATTTCCTGAGTTTGAATGTTGGTAGTCTTGCTAGGTTGAGGAAATTCTCCTGGATAATATCCTGAAGTGTGTTTTCCAGCTTGTTTCCATTCTCTCGATCTGCTTCTTGTACTCCAATCAATTGTAGGTTTGGTCTTCTTATGAAGTCCCATATTTCTTGGAAGCTTTGTTCATTCCTTTTCATTCTTTTTTCTCTAATCTTATCTGCATGCCTTATTCCAGGAAGGTGGTCTTCAGACTCTGACATCCTTTCTTCCACTTGGTTGATTCAGCGATTGATACATGTGTATGCTTCAGGAAGTTCTTGGGCTGTGTTTTTCAGCTCCCTCACATTGTTTATGCTCCTCTCTAAACTGGTTATTCTAGTTAGCAATTCCTCTAACATTTTATCAAGGTTCTTAGTTTCTTTGCTTTGGGTTAGAACATGTTCCTTTAGATCTGTGTAGTTTTTTATTACCCATCTTTTGAAACCTACTTCTGACAATTTGTCCATCTGATCCTCCCTCCAGTTCTGTGACCTTGATGGAGAAACACTGAAATCATTTGGAGGAGTAAAGACAGTCTGACCTTTTGGGTTTTTAGCATTGTTTCACTGATATTTTCTCAACTTCTTGAGTTTGTCTAGTTTTGGTCTTTGAGGCTGCTAACCCTTCGACGGGGTTTTTGTGGAGACTTGTTGTTGTTGTTTTTGACGCTGTTGTTGCTTTCTGCTTGTTTGTTTTTCTTTCAATGTTTAGGTCCCTCTTCTGTAGGGCTGCTGCCATTTGCTGGGGGTTCACTTCAGGACCTATTTATCTAATTTGCTCTTGGGCCTGGAGATGTTACTCAAAGAGGCTGGAGAACAGCAAAGTTGAGTGCCTGCTTCTTCTTCTGGGACTTCTGACCTTGAGGGGCACCAGCCTGATGCCAGTAGGAACACTCCTGTATAGGGTGTCTGACAACCTCTATTGAAGAGTCTCACCCAGTTGGGTGGCATGGGGAACAGGACCTGTTGAACACAGTGCCTCACTTGGGGGAAACCCACTTGTCTGGGCTGCCTGGATTCCTCAGAACTACCAAGAGGAAAGGCTAAGTCTGCTGGTCCACAGAGACTGCAGCCATCCCTCCCCATAGGGACTCAGGCCCCGGGAGATCCGGATTCTGTCCCTGAGCCTCTGGCTGGCGTTACTGGAATTCAGGTGGGGAAGACTCACCCAGTGAGGAAGGATGGGTCAGGGTCAGGCCTGAAGAGGCACTCTGGCCACAGACTGCCATAGCCAGTGTGTTGGACTGGGAGGGACAAGTCTTGGGACCAAGCTGTCCAGCCTCCCTTTCTCTGGAAGGGGAAAAGCACAGCCTGGGGCTATAGAGATGGATGCCGCCCTTCCTCTGCCCAGGGAGCTTTGTGTTAGGCAGATGCGAATCCCAGTGCCCTCTGCTGCTCCTCCCCCAGGGAGCTCAAATAGCTTTGACAGCAGGCAGCCACAGCCAGTGCTGGTCGCCCCTCCCCCTAGGAGTTCGGTAGGCTTAAGCAGATTCCTTCCAACTGTGAGGCTATGAGTCTGTGCATTCTTGGGTTGGGACGCTAGTCCCTGGTGGTGTGAGTTCACGAGTGGGATCTTCCAATCTGTGGGTTGCACAGTTCTGTGGAAAAAGCACGCTCACCCATTGCCTCTCTTGGCTGGTGGGAGGGGACTCCCCCATCCCATGGGGCTCTCCTGTGGGCCTCCACACCACACTGTTCTTCTTTCTCTTCGTGGTTCACGCCAGCTTCCTAGTCCGTTCTGATGAGAGAATCTGGATGCCTCAGCTGCTGGTGAAGTATTCACAAGCTTATTATGGTTTTTTTCGATGGGAGCCTCCAAACGCTGCTGTTTCTAGTTGGCCATCTTGGCCCCGCCCTATGTTATTTTTATAATAGGTATTAGTATTTCTTACTGTGATATAAATGTAAGAAATAATACAATCATCTATATCTATAGCTAGCTATATAAATGTCTACTTCTATTTACATACATATATGTGTCTTTATAGAAATGCATGTATATGCATATATCAGTATGTGTGATATTATTTTATATCTATATATATTAGTTTTTATCTATGGCTCCTGGCTTATGATTCCCATAGCTCTTACTAATAGTCTTTTATTATAATGTTATGGTGCTTTTGGCCTCAGGAGCAGACCTCAGAGAACCTTTCACCTACACAAGACAGGACTAAAACATTTTTCCACCTTTCTGATTGAGGGTCATAAGACCTTGTTTCAGAGGAGGTCCTGTCCCATATTCTAGAGGAATTAATGCTGTCACAGAGAGGTCAAGAAGAATCTGAACAGATAGGCCTCACTGGGTTTCCCCACTCAGTCTATCAGCATTAGATTACAACCTTTTGGTCCAATCACATTACTACATGGTTGTCCATGCTTCAGTCATGCCTATCCAATGAAGTTTTCATAAAAGGCCCAAGAGAACAGGATTTGAAGAGCTTCCAGATAATGAACATGTGTAGGCTCCTGAAGGGTGGCATATCCAGGCAGAGCATGAAAGCTCTGTGTACCTTCTCTCATACCTTATCCTATGCATCTCTTCATCTGTAGCCTTTGTAACATCTTATATAATAAACCAGCAAATGTAAGCCAGTTTCCCTGAGTTCTGTGAGCCACTTTAGTAAACTAATCAAACCCAAAGAGGAGTTGTGGAAACCTCAACTCGAAGCTGGCTGCTAGGAGTTCTGGAGGCCCAAACTTGCAACTGGTGTCTGAAAAGGGGACAGCCTTTGTGGAACTGGGCCCTCAACCTGTGGGATCTGACATTATTTTCAGGAAGACAGCATTAGAATTGAATTGAATTGGAAAACACCTAATAGTATCTGCTGCTTGGTGTTGGGAGAAAAAAAAACTCATGCATTTGGTCACAGAAGTCTTCAGTGTTGATTGTTGTGGTGAGACAGCAGAGGAAAAAGTTTGAGTTTTTCCCTCAGAATATATACATATGTATGTACGTATAAATATATGTGTGTATATATACATATCCATAAGATATAAAATCATAAAATAAAATATTCCTTGACATTGTATTCTATATGATTTGCTTTTCAGTATCCCTGAGAAATAGGAGA
>NW_016834692.1:0-4327 GCF_001698545.2 Rhinopithecus bieti | reverse complement strand
ATGTACACACACACATATGTATATGTGTGTGTATATATAATTTGAGGAAAGGCCTGTTTGAAACAATCATTGGATACTGTATCAACATGAATCTACAAGATTGTGGTTATCAAAGCCGTACATTTGGACAACAAATATGAAGCAAGTGTTAAACAAAATCAGTATTTAGTTAAATTGGGTAGCAATTGAGTTTGGAAGTTATCTATCAACAATGAGAACAACTTAATTGCTTGAAAGAGTTCAAAGTTTGGAGTAAGTTTAGTAGAACTAATTTGGCCCATTAATATTAGTAAATATTTGATTGGCATTTTAAATTCTACTTTTGAGGATTTCATTTTAATGTATTATGCATTTAAGAGAATTACATAGGTCGAGTGCAGATTTTCATGTCTCAGTTAACAAATAGTAAGCTATCACATTGTAACATACATTCTAGCCAATGGTTCATTTGTGGTGTTATGACAACTTCTTTTATGTAATACTTGATCAGTTATTCAATGTACTATTTAATTTTACTTTTCTCTTTCATGCAAATTAGGAACTAGAAAAAAAATCACTAACATTAGTAATGAGAGGTCTAGAGTTTCTATTCTTAAAGTCATTAAAATAATCTGGAAATAACTAGATTTTTCCAAAGCAGTAGAATTAACCTCAATAAAATAGTCACTGACTTTTAAACATAGTCCTTGGATGACCTATTATGAAATAAAATGTAAAATTAAAATATATAGCAATGCTAGACTATATTGTTAAAAGTTGCCAAAAAGTTGAAATATCATGAATGATTTCATAAAATATTTCATTATTGGAAGCTAGATTCTCCTCATAACTCTAATATCTGTTACATGAATTTGGTCATTTCATTAGTTTGTATATATTCACCAACCTATTATGTATTAAAGAAGGAATTTTGATATTTTTTGCTTAATCAAATATGATTTAGTCATTTATACTTGTAACATTTCATTTTCTATTTTTGAAAGCAAACTTGTTAATAAGGTGATTTATGTTTACCTTCACTTTTAGAAGAAAGAAGATTTATTTATTATTTTAGAATAAATGAAGCTAAGTAATTCAAATAATGCCTCCAAAGTTAGTTAGGATGTTTTACTGGCAACATTACCATTGGTTGCCAGGATTTGGACAATGATCTTTTTTTAACTGCAATGACATTTCAACACAGGAGATTTTCTGGGTGGGAAAACAACTGTGAGTCTCTTTGGGTGTCTCAAACAGCTACATTTGAATGTATCTGTCTGTCCACACCAAATTATCCTCAGGACTCATATTTAGCAATGGTTAATGCTACTGATAGCTTACAAACCACAAGCTTAAAATACAAAATGAAAACAAATAATGTAAGATTCCAGTTTTCTGACGATATTTCTTTCATATGCAGTAAACACTCTTTTACCACTCAGAAAGCAAGAAGTATAAAAAAGGACCAATGTCAAAACTTAATGTTTAAGTACTTCTACTATTAAATGTTTAAAGAAGCTATACACTGTGAATGATCCAATATTAATGGTAAAACATCATACATATATATTCAGTTATTAAACTCTAAAATGCTGACATTATGAAAAGACAATTGTGTCAAGATGCAGCCTCTCAAGGAATAAAGAAAATTTGGAGTACCTTATTCTTGCCTTCAAATTTATATGCTATATTCTTATAGCATAATGAAGAAAACATGATATATAAAGTAGAACAATTAGGTTATTACAGATAGCAGTACATAAACAAGTGCTATAATGTTTGCTAAAACAATAATTTATATAGAAAAGTGAAATTATGATGGAAGCATTTTAGGTTAGAAACGTGAAGAAAGGATATATTAAAGAGATGGTAGCTAATGTGCTTTGCAGAATATTTATGTCTAACTGAGAATCCAGCTAACCTCTCTTCTATTTTCTGAAGCCATCCAACCTGTTTTTATCACTCTGACTCCAAGAATAAATATAAATATTTATTTGATTCTCCTCAAAAGAATAAGTAAAAATTAGTTTGATAATGTAGATTTTACAACAGTGTGTGTATAGAGGAGATATTTTACATCACACTTTTCTAAGAAATAAATTTCTACAAAATTTCTTTGAACATATCAATTTTCTGATATCCAATGTCCCTACTCAGATTTCTTCTCATGTATTCCCTGTATGGTGCTAACCTTACTAGCAAATTTTTCCCCCTTCAGGATTTGCTGGAGACATTCAAATCCTTCTGTGCAGAACATCTCAGACTGAGCATGTATTGTATTTTTAAGTTTGCAAATCCCAATTCAAATAAAAGTGCCTCCATTTTATAAGATCCATCCTCCACTTACTGCAGTTTTAGAGTCCATCTGTGTGGTTTTAACATATTCATAGTTCTACTCTCACTCAAGCTAATTTCTTACAAACAATTATATGGCTCTCTTAAAGAGGAATTTGGGCAGAGATATATTTTACCATAATATGCTGAATGAATCATAAAATGGTAGTCTAAAGGAACAAAATCAAAGAAAACAGGATAAGAAACACAAATAATTAGTTTGTGGGGTAAAATAGGAAGATAAACCTTAAGAAATAAAGGTATTAAGTCTGTATATAGAAGCAGATACATTTAAGCTGATAATAGAAAACAGGGTGATTTTTAATAATTGTTGAATACCATAAATGTTTTGCAAAGGGAATCCAATTCAGCATCAGCAACATTCTATATTTAGAGTAATAATGTGGTGACTGATAACAGATTGAGTCTGAGGTGAAAAAGAATGTGGGTAGGTAGAGAGAACAGCAGATTACTGAAAGAAACCAAATGTGGAATAGTTGAGTTTCATATCAAGTAAAGGCAATAAAAATAAAGAGAAAGACTGAATCTGAAAGACTTAGATAAATCAAATCGCATGCCATACTAAGACACGTATTTATGTTTATATATAAAATTTAGAGCATGAGGTCACATATTTTAATTGCATGCATGTTAACTCTAAAAACAGGCACAAACAAACAAAAACATACTAAACAGTAAGTCCAGATGAGGTTTTACAAAGCTGAAAATTAGCTTCATCTCTTGAAAAAATACATAGTTTATTGTATAGGTTGTTACTTGCTTATTTTTTGAATTAGGTAATTTTCCTATGATTTTTCACAAAAAATATATGTATGTTTAGTTTATATATTTTGTGCATAGTAGGACATCAAACTGTAATTCTGCATTAACTTAGCATAGCTTTGATAGTGAGTTTCATCAACTATTCTGAGTGGTCTCCAAAACTGGACGGTGATGTTCCACAAAGCTTACATGTTTTTCTCTCACACAAGCATTGCCTTTATGAAAAGGAAATTTTAAAATTCTATTTGTATGTATTAAATTTTCATTTTTAACTTCTATTTTTATATATGTGTAAAACACCTATACAGGGCTTATGCGCATATGTATGATTTATAAATATATCAATGTGGGATACATGTATTTAATACTTAATGCATATATTTGTATTTGCATATGTATTATTATATGTTTATTTATATGCAGCTAGGCATGATTACATATGCATATTTTATCTTAATTCTTTGACATAATAAAAAGATTTGGAATTCGCTTTTAATAAGTGATGAACTAACCATGCTTTAAGATACTTGTAGAAATACGTTAAATTGTGTTAAATCATATATATATACAAACACACACACACACATTTCTCTTCACAATATTGTTGTACAGAGGAGAAACAGCATTTAACAAGCCTGTTATAATTCAATTGCAACAATAATCTGCTACTTCAGAAAAGAGGAAGTTCTCTAGCTGCTCATCAAGCAGCAGCTTTGTGTGACAGAACAATGTCACTGGATAAAAAGGCCCTCAGATTGCAAAAATTTTCTCCCATTCTGTAGGCTGCCTGTTCATGCTGATGGTAGTTTCTTTTGCTGTGCGGAAGCTCTTTAGTTTGATTAGATCCCATTTGTCAATTTTGGCTTTTGTTGCCATTGCTTTTGGTGTTTTAGACATGAAGTCCTTGCCCATGCCTATGTCCTGAATGGTATTGCCTAGGTTTTCTTCTAGGATTTTTATGGTATTAGGTGTAACATTTAAGTCTTTAATCCACCTTGAATTAATTTATGTATAAGGTGTAAGGAAGGGATCCAGTTTCAGCTTTCTACATATGGCTAGCCAGTTATCACAGCACCATTTATTAAATAGGGAATCCTTTCCCCATTTCTTGTTTTGGTCAGGTTTCTCAAAGATCAGATGGATGTAGATGTGTAGAATTATTTCTGAGGGCTCTGTTCTATTCCATGGGTCTATATCTCTGTTTTAGTACCAGTACCATGCTGTTTTGGTT
>NW_016834691.1:0-711 GCF_001698545.2 Rhinopithecus bieti | reverse complement strand
AGTTTTGGTGTAAGGTGTAAGGAAGGAGTCCAGTTTCAGTTTTCTGCATATGGCTAGCCAGGTTTCCCAGCACCATTTACTGGATGGGAGATCCTTTCCCTGTTGCTTGTTTTTGTCAGGTTTGTTGAAGATCAGATGGTTGTAGATGTGTGGTGTTATTTCTGAGGTCTCTGTTCTGTTTCATCGGTCTCTGTGTCTGTTTTGGTACCAGTACCATGCTGTTTTGGTTACTGTAGACTTGTAGTATAGTTTGAAGTCAGGTAGCATGATGCCTCCAGCTTTGTTCCTTTTGCTTAGGATTGTCCTGGCTATATGTGATCTTCTTTAATTAGATATGAAACTTAAAATAGCTTTTTCTAATTCTGTGAAGAATGTCAATGGTATTTTGATGGGAATAGCATTGAATCTATAAATCAATTTGGGCAGTATGGCCATTTTCATAAAATTGATTCTTCTTATCCAGGAGGATGGAATGTTTTTCCATTTGATTGCATCCTCTCTTACATCCTTGAACAATGCTTTGTAGTTCTCCTTGAAGAGGTTCTTCACATCACTTTTAGCTGTATTCCTAGGTATTTTATTCTCTTTGTAGCAATTGTGATTGGGAGTTTATTCATGATTTGGCTCTGTGTTTGTCTATTGTTGGCGTAAAGGAATGCTTGTGATTTTTGCACATTGATTTTGTATCCTGAGACTTTGCTGAAGCTGCTT
>NW_016834690.1:0-3843 GCF_001698545.2 Rhinopithecus bieti | reverse complement strand
ATATTCAGAAGCTAGAACATTTTCCAGAATCATGTAATCACAAGTTTTTCAAGCTAGATAATCTTTGGAGATCATCTCTTCTAAGCCTAGCCAAGTTATTAAGAACTCAGGAGCATCTCACTGAAGGGGACAGAAATCTGCAGTCACTTCGGAGTCCCTAGGCCAAGCCCACCTGAGGTGGGTGGTAGAAGGCAGTCAGGGAAGGACTTGCTTAGAAGGTGACAGTGGAGGAGAGACCTAAGGAAAATGAGGCATGCAAATACTGGGGGGGTCGGGGGGAGGAGGAGCCCTACTCGATAGAGGAACCCTCAAAATGCATAAGCACTGAGTCAAGAACATACTAGATGCGTTCAAAGAACAGCAAAGACGTCAGTGAGGTGAGGTGGGGAAGCTGGGGAAAGTGAGGGCAGGAGATAAGACTGGAGATGCAAACGGGGCCTACTTACACAAGCCCCTGCAGGCTGCTGGCCTTTACTCTGAGTGAAAACGGCAGGCTACCAGATAGAAATATATAAACTGATTTGTATTCAAGAGAATCACTCTGGTTACTACAAGGAAGATAGTGAACCCTAGGTGACAAGGGTGGAGGCAGATGGACAAGACGGGGCCCACTGCATCCTCCAGGAGAGGCAGGATGGTGGCACAGGGGTGGCAGCAGGGCGGGACTACAAGTGCTCTGGATATACTTTGGTGATGAAGTTGACAATGTGCCTGCTGACTGGTTGTGGTGACAGAGAAGACGAGATTCCACAGAACTGCAATAATCCTGGCTAATAAAATGTTGAAGACCACAAGAGAAGCAACTGTGGTCTGTGTGCATGTGCATGTTGTGGGGGAAGTCAAGAGCTTACTTCAGACGTGCTAGAGTTTAAGGTACCTGAATACATTAAGTAGACAGCTTTATATGAATCTGGAATTCAACAAAGAGGCTGGCCTAGAAATTTCAAAATCCTAGAGAAGGCCAGAGAAGGTATCGGACTGGATGAGGTCACCTGGCAAGTGAACACAGGCAGAAGAGGGATGAGACGACTGTGTCCCAGATGACTCCACAACTGAGGCTGGGGGAAAGGCCAGTGAGGTATCCGGAGAAGCAAGAGAGAGGTGGCCCTTCAGCTAAGTAAACAAACTGCTTCACGGAGGGAATGATCAGCTGTGTTCAGAACTCCTGCTGGGTTGGATAAGGACTGAGAATGGAACATTCCATCTGCCAAGGCAGAAGTCTGGTGATTGCGACAGCAAGTGGAGTGGTGGGGACAAATGCCTAACAGAGTTCCTAAGAGAAGGGAAGGAGACGGGAGAGACAGGGAAACTATTAGCAACTCTTTCAAATTTAGCTGTAAAGAAGAAGAAATGCAGAAGAGACTGGAAGAGAACACAGGGACAACAGAGGATTCTTAAAGACAGACGCTGTAATCATGGTTTCATGCTAGTAGGAATGGTCCCCGATGCTGCTGTCGCGACAGTCCCACTTGCTGCACTGCAGAACCGGGCCCCTCTACTGCAGGCACTAGGAGAGTTAAGAAAGGCTCCGTGGAGCAGGCAGAGCTATTCTGACTTCTCCAGGCTACATTACCTGGCTGTTCCCCCAGGCACTTGCAGATACTGACTTAGCACCCACTATCTGCCAGTACTGGGTAAACAAGACTGTCAAGATCCTTACCCACAAAGAGCTTCACTTTCATAGAAGCCACACACAAGCAGGAAGGCAATGAAACTATAGAACATTAATGGCTGTGTTTATGGAAGCGAGTGTGGTACGGAAGCATCTCACACGGGCTTGATTCATCAGGAAAGGATTCTCAGAGAAAGGGCTAAGCAGACTGAACCTGAAAGATACAAGAATTAAGGACAGAACAGGAAAAGCAAGCAGAGAAGAATCAAAACATAGAGAACATTATAAATTAATGTGGACTTATCTGGGGACAGTGGGGAGCCGCTGAAGGTATCTGAAAGCAGGAGAGTGCCATCTGGGAGATTCGGCTGCAGGGTGGGTGAAAGGATGGGGGAAGGTCATCCCTGGAGGCCGAGGAGCAAGACTGGCAGAGCAGAATGAGAATGGAGATGCTGGCTGCTGTGCTAAGAAGGAAAGGGGAAGAAGCAGTGGAGGCAGAAAAGAGCAGCCAGACCCTCATGATCCAAGAGGCCTGCTACTGGACATGGGGACTGTGTGGACACAGTGGGGAAGAGGTCAATGCCAGGTACTATTCAACAAGCTCACTTATTCAGCCCTAGCCCCCTTGCTGTTTCCCAGGAATACGGGGAACTAATTTTTCCCATCTGCTACTACATTTACTAGCAATGAGGTTTCTGTTTCCAAACAGAAACAGCCTTCTCTCCCCCTAGACTAATTGCATCAATTCCATGAGCTTTCCACAAACTGGGCAACCAGTCATTCGATGGTAGTAATGTATTTCAAATTAGGAGCTACCTCTCTTTTCAAAGACATTTTCAATAGAGACCCAGAATACTGCCAAAAGAGTTGAAATGAGACACAGAAAATGCAATTCTAAGGCTCAGAAATTTCCTAATAAACTTCATTTTCAGTCAAAATCTGTGGCTTCTTTTGATGGGGAAAAAATGTCTTTCCCCATGACTGGTAAACAATCCCAGATTTAAAACTGTCCAAAGTAATACAAACCAAAGACCGACCAGCTCTATTAACAAGTACGGCCCATGCCAGAGTGGGTCCACGCACTTGATGTGATCTGTGGAGTTTTAACATAAAGGGAGGTTTGGGAGCACAAAGAAGAGTCTGAACTGTTTGCTCATGATACAGACCATTAGCTGAGGACAATGCAGAACATTCAGGGGAAGCCTACGACCCCACTTTGACCAGCTGTGCCACATACTGGGGGATAAAGAGCAAGTGTCATTTTTCTTTTCTTTCTTTCTTTTTTTTTTTGAGACGTAGTCTCGCTCTGTCTCCCAGGCTGGAGTGCAGGGACGCGATCTCAGCTCACTGCAAGCTCCACCTCCCAGGTTCATGCTATTCTCCTGCCTCCGCCTCCCGAGTAGCTGGAACTACAGGCGCCCACCACCATGCCCGGCTAATTTTTTTGTATTTTTAGTAGAGACGAGATGTCACCGTGTTAGCCTGGATGGTCTCAATCTCCTGACTTTGTGATCCACCTGCCTCAGCCTCCCAAAGTGCTAGGATTACAGGCATGAGCCACCGCACCGGGCCAGCAAGTGTCATTTTTCATGGGACCTGATGTTGCATCAGGAGAAAAATAATTGTCTTGAATTACTCAAGGGGAGTAGGCGACTGTTGAACCTGTCTTCTAATTCTGCCACCAAAGGTAGTTAAGGTTCCTTACTAATTTTTGTTGTTCAAAAAAAACTCTCGGCAAATCTGCAATAAGAGGCAGAACTTAGTTTTAAGACTCTGGGAAATGAACTTGACTATTCTTGCTTCATAAAATGGCACAGAAAATTATAATCTTTTATGAATGTTATCATCACAAACGGTGCTTAAAAATGGTTATGGAAGGCATCCAAAATATTTTGGTTATTTTCCTCTACAAATATTTCTTAAAGAGTCACAAATCTGTCCTCTGAAATTTGCCTACTTGGGTCACTATAAACAACTCAAGTAAGCTCCAATCTGCGAAAATTTGCCCATGGCGAATTAAGACACACCTCTTTCCCTTCTGTATTAATAGTCTCAATATGGTGGCCTAACTGCAATGAGCACAGGGCAAGCTGTCTTTCTGACTTTCAATCCATGCCTCTTGGTTGGATTCTTACGTCACAGCAGGCCTAGAATATTAATCAGTAGAGGGACTATAAAGGAGAAAATTTTAAGGGAAGAAACATGAAGAGAGAAAATAAGAATTTAAATTC
>NW_016834689.1:0-2990 GCF_001698545.2 Rhinopithecus bieti | reverse complement strand
TGGGGCTAGGCATGCCTGAGTTCAGACTCTCCCTGGGCAGGTCTTGCTGCAGCTGCTGTTGGGGTTGGGGTGAGATTCCCAGGTCACTGGAGTTGTGTATCTAGGAGGATTATGGCTGCCTTTGCTGAGTCATGCAGGTTGTCAGGGAAGTGGGGGAAAGCCGGCAGTCACAGGCCTCACCCAGCTCCCACGCAAACTGAAGGGCTGGTCTCACTCCCACTGTAACCCCCACAATAGCCCCAAGTCTGTTTCTAGGTGGTGGGCAAAGTGAGCTTGAGAACTTGCCCCAGGCTACCCACCTCCTAGCTGTGAAAAATAAGGGCTTGGTTTTTCCCCTGCCTGTGCAGTCTACACACAGGATTCGCACCCTTTCCTGAGTTCTGGCCAGGAAGCTTCTCACCCATTCAAATTGTTACACAGTTCAGATAGAGATTTCCTTCTCCGTGTGGAGTCTTGTCCCCCGCTCCTCTGATAGCCCTCCCAGTGGATCCCTGTGGCACCAGGCAGGAGTGGCCTACTTGGGAGACCCAGCAAGCTCCCAGGGCCTTCCTGCTGCTTCCTCTACCCCTGTATTTCACTCTGTTCTCTGAATTGACTCAGCTCCAGGTAAGGTAGGAAACTTATTCCACAAACAGACCTTCAGTTTCTCCACTGGGGGTGTGAATTCAGGAGAGGAAGGTCTCCGTTTCCCACTTCTGCAGTGGGGGCACTCACAGTAGTTGAGGTGTCTCCTGGGTCCTGCAGGAGCAGTCTGCTTCTTTCAGAGGGTCTGTGGATCCTCTCGGGATTGCCGGATTGTTCTTGCAGTCAATCTGGAGCTAGAATTCGCAATGTGAGCTTCCGCACGCTGCTCTGTTCAAAGCTGCAATCTAGCCCTGAGTCTTGTCTCCTGTCTGCCATGATGACCCACCACTGATTTTGTTTTAGCTGTTTAAATAAATTCATTAGGTTTATAAGTAGCAGTATGGATAGATCTCAAAATCAGGATTCGGTTTTTCTTATTTATTTATTTATTTATTTATTTATTTATTTATTTATTATGCTTTAAGTCCTGGGATGCATGTGCAGAACATGCAGGTTTGTAACATAGGTGTACATGTGCCATGGTGGTGTGCTGCACCCATCAACTCGTCATCTAGGTTTTAAGCCCCACATGCACTAGACATTTGTCCTAATATTCTCCCTCCCCTTGTCACCCATCCCCCGACAGTTCCTGGTGTGTGATGTTCCCCTCCCTGGGTCCATGTGTTCTTATTGTTCAATTCCCACTTGTGAATGAGAACACGTGCCACCACCAATTTTTTTAATGTTGAGTTTTGAGAGTTTATTACATATACTAGATACTAGTTGTTTGATGGATATACGGTTTGCAAATATTTTCTCCCAAGCTGTAGTTTGTCTTTCCATCCTCTTCACTTGGTCTTTCACTGAGCAAAAGCTTTTAATTTTAATAAGAAAGAATTTATCAATTTATTATTTTATGTATTACGATTGGAGGTTTAGTCTAAAATGCATTTTCTGTGCATGGTGTTTTCATGTGCATATTAATTTATATTTTATATCTCTAGAGGTCTGCCCTTTTTCATTACTAATATTTTTATTTCTTTTTCTCCTTCTCCTTCCCTCTCTATCTCTTTCCTCAATCTGCCAAAGAGCATGAGAACAATGTTGACCAGACACTCATGGCTGAACACTTCCCCACCACGGTGGAGTTTGTGTCACACGCATTCAACCTGCAGTGCACAGACTCATGTGCCTACGAGCTGGTGCATGTCCTGAGTTCCTGGAGGAAGAAGGTTGGTAACCACGTCCTGTCCTTCCCAGGCCTCCTTTACTTGCTACCGATAATGACAGGGGTGTGGTGTCTAATTAAGGAGTCTTGGTTTATCATTTGTAGTCCATAACAAGGTAAAATTTGAGGTCTATAGTATAGTAAGGTAAAACAAATAAAATCTAGTTTAGTAATTTTAAGTTTTTAGAAAACATTTTACTTTGAAATATCTAAGAAGTTATTCAAATCTAACTAATAGTGCATAAAACATTTCTTTAATCTTCATCTTTTCTATGACATTATTCAACTGAAGGATGACTTCAAAATAAGGACTACTAAGGAGATGAAGCCACTGAATTAAAAAAAAAAATCTGGACTAGAAATGTCCATGAAGAAAGATTCAGAGGTACTTCAAAGACATAAAGTAACAACAGATACTTAGAAAAATGGGAAAACTGGAGAGAAAGAGAGAGAGATCTGCAGATTCAGAAGCAATAAGGAACCCCCATCAGTGTTGAGTGGCTTCTGTGTGGTCAATTCCTCTTCTCTGATTTCCACCTGCTCTGGGCTCATTAGTGGGTCTGCACACTTAATGAACTGAAGGTTCTTTTACACTCTTTCTCAGACCACAGCTTTTAATCCTAAATGTTTTTGTTTTAATCAAGTCACTACAGAATATAATCAGGAATGCACTGTTTATCTGGGCTGCAGGTGTGGACACTGAAAATACTCTCCCAGTGGAGCACTTTTGGTTAGGAGGGAGAAGTGGGATGGCTCTTCCTCCTTCGGCACTAAGATCCTGCAAGAAGGGCAGAGGGACTCCAACCCTGCACAGAGCTTAAGCCTCTGGTAAGACTCTGTGCAAGGCCTGGCTGGTTCTCTGCCCCCTGCTCTCTGGTTTGGAGCCTTCCACGTGGCTTCCTGAACCTGGCAGTCCCTGGGTCAGTGTGGGGTTTGATAAGAACGTATGAATGAGGAAGGAGGATATGGAATGGAATGAAATAGAATTGAATGAAAAGAAGAGCAAGAAAAATTTCAAAGTGCATTTTGCAATGGGGCAGATGTTATTTCTTAAAGCCATTGTCCCAGGGGTGTGTGCCTATGTGTAGTGGGAGTGCTGTGTGTCATTATTCTTGCTGGAGGTCAGGTAGAAGGATTAAAAACATGGTGTAGGTGAGGCTCCCTCTGTCCCAGGGCTGAGGTTACCCTGAAAACCCGT
>NW_016834688.1:0-4322 GCF_001698545.2 Rhinopithecus bieti | reverse complement strand
GTTCATATGAATCTTATGATGGTTTATGACATAATAGTGACAGATATAGAAAGCATTTTTTAAAATGGTACATATTTAAGGTAGAATTGGCAAATCTGGTTTGCAGATTGGAGAAAGATTAAAGAAAAAGGAAGATTTTGTGTTTCAAAAACTAAGTAACTATCAACTAAATTATATTCAACAGCAAGAGAATGAGAGTCAAAGTAACAGTAGCTTTCAAGACATAAACTTATTTCTCTTTCATGCAAACTTCAGAAATGAACTCAAGTCTAGATTTTTCAAAGTTCTCATGGGCCATGGCTCACTATTCTTTCATCTTTGAGATGTTTTCTTCATCTTCCTAGTCTAAGATGACAAAATCTTCATTACAGAAAGCAATCTGTATGTACGTAAGAGAAAAAGGAGAGAAGCTACAGTATACACCCAACTACTGATTTTTTAAAGTTCCTGGAAACTGCCACATAAAAATATAACTTATATCTTAATGAATGGCTTTTGTCTTAATAGAAACATGACTGGCTATATCTAGCTAATATTTGTTTTTGGTTTTAATAATAAATTATTTGATAATTCTTAAAATAATATTTTAGAATATTTTCTTCTATTTGATTGGAAGTTATGGAGAATGGATATTATAAGACCAAAAGGAGATTTGGCAAAACACCTAATTATGGTTCTAAGTTTACCCAGCTGAGAGTACAGGCACACAAATGGCCAGATGATTCAAATCTACATAATTAGCATCCTAACCTGGGGCTATATAATAAAGTGGTAGCAAAGAACAATCTCTCAATCTCATGTATTTAGTATTATTACATTGGGATGATGTAAACTGACTATATCCATGCCGACAAGATAGTGACAAGGTAACAGTCCTGAAATGATGATAAAAGTTGTACAGAGGAGAAAGAGGGAGAGAGACCAGAAGGAAGGAAGTACCTTAGTGACATTGAAGAATGGCTTTAGTTCCCCCTTTCCCTGCTTATTCTCTCTCTTTCTCCTCTCTCTCTCTCCCCACGACTCTCCCCTCTAATCTTGAGCTTTGTTTCTTTTATATGCAATAAAATTACTTCTGAATGATACTTCTGAATATGCTTGCAAGAACATAAGGTAAATATGTATTCCAAAAGTCAGAGATCTTTGTTTTTATACATGGATATATCGCAAGAGAGCCTGTGACAAGACCTGGAAGGTGCATGTGCATGTGTAGGCTCATAATGTGTGTGTGTGTGTGTGTGTGTGTGTGTGTGTGCACATACTGAAAACTTAAGAGTCAAAAGAATGGCAGAAAAATAGTTCTCACAAGTAAGTGAATTTAGCATGTAGAATTGGTCAAGCTATTTTGGGGATGGAAGCAATGCAGATTGTTTCTAGGTAGCAATCATTGTTACCTGTTGTTGAAGCAACTGAATGTACCATTACCTTTTCTTTTTCTTTTCAACATATTTTAAGTTCAAGGGTACATGTTCAGGTGTGTTACATAGGTAAACTTGTGTCATGGGGGCTTGTTGTATAGATTGTTTCAACAATGGGTATGAAGCCTAGTACCCATTAGCTATTTTTCTTGATCCTCTCCCTCCTTCTATTCCCCACTCTGATAGGCCCCAAAGTGTGTTGCTCCCCTCTATGTCCATGTGTTCTCATTATTTAACTCCCACTTACAAGATACAACACGTCTTATCTGGGTTTCTGTTCCTGCATTAGCTTTCTAATGATAACGGCCTCCATCTCCATCTATATTCCTGCAAAAGACATTATCTTGTTCATTTTTATGGCAGCATAGTATTCCATGGTGAATATGTGTACTATTGCTTTTTCTATCAGAACTCAAGAAATACACTTGGCAAGGCTGAACTCTAGGAACCTTTTCAGAAATACTGAATGTGTCTGTGAATTGTCTACTTCCCAAGAGTTTCATATGCTGATACAGAAGAGCTTATTCAAAGAAAACCTGTGTGAGGCTATGTTATAGGAAGTGTTTTACACCTTTGGAAAAATATCTGAGAACATTGGGAGAAAATCAAGGATCTTGGGAAAATCTCAAATTTTGGTTTTATTTCCTTAATTGAATTTTGTAAATAAAAGGCAAAGTCATAAAAAGCATAACTGGTGGGTATTAAGATTAGGAAAACCAAGAGAAATGTGTTAAATCATATATCTCATCACACAATTTTCCTGCTATATTATGCTTATGGAAATAACAGTCCCCCATTATTCTATTTGAAATGGAATGACTTGCTTACCATCTGGGAAATAAGAGTGGACTAACATTTCTCACTACTCCAAACAGTTGTTTTATAATTCTCTGAGTTTACATCAAGATCGAAACTAGAAAAAATGAGGTCTTGCAATGTAAAAAACAAAGTTCAAGATTATTGCAAACATACAGAAATTATTAGAGAAAAAAGCAGCTTCTCGGATTACAGTACCATAAACTAACAGGAAAGCTAATATTGTATAACTAGAATAGAATTCTAAGGTGGAGGAATGCCTATTTTTCAACTCATTCTATAAGGCCAGAAACCAATTATAGTACTTAAAAAATCCAAATCATATAGATATAAAAACTCTTCTAATTTTAGGATGTCAAACCCATTATCCATTTTCATAAATCTCTTACAAATTGAAAATAGAAGGAAAGTTTTTCTCCCTGATTAGGATTATCTCCAAAGCTTTCTTACCTTTTAAAAAGCTATTTGGTAAGGAAAGACCAAAAGTTTTCCCCAATCCAGAAAACACAGAGATATTTGCTTTCACCACTTGTATTTAATATTATACTAGCTATTCTATCCACTGCAATATGATAAGAAAAATAAATAAATAAAGATTGGAAAGGAAGAAGTAAAACTTTTTATTTACATATAACACGACCATCTATGTAAAAAGTTTGAGAGAATCTACAAAAGAACTACTAAGTTTAGAAAGACTGCAGAGTTCAAGGTCAATGTATACAAATAAACACATTGTATTTCTCTACAGTAGCCGTGAAAACCCCAGTAGACATATTTGTATTAACTGGTACTCTGACCCAAAAATTTATCCTAATATAAAAATAAATATTCAGGCACTATCGTATAACAAATACACAATTTAAATGAAAATATAGACTTAAATATTTATTATAAAATTTAAAACTGTCTCAAAACATATGAAAGTAAAATCTTCGTATTTATATTAAGCAAAGGTTTTTTTTTTAATATTAATGTATGACACCAACACACCTCAAACAATTACAAAATAACTTCTGCTCTTTAAAAGGCACATTCAGAGAAAGAAAATACATGTCATACAATGGAAGAAAATCATTTAATGGTATATGAAACAAATATTTTTATCTAGAATATAAAAATAATTTTGAAACTTCAGTTAAAGAAACAAAAACAAATGAGGAAAAGAGGTAAACAAGATACACTACGAAATAAGATACACTGAACAAGACTAAACATGAAAATACTATTAAAAGATTCTAAAAATCAGTAGACACTAGGGGAATTCAAGTTAAAATTGAATGAGATGCTGCTCCAAACCTATCAAAAGGTCTAAAAGTAAAGAATGATCATACCAAGAGTTGGCAAAGCTATAGAGAAAATTATGACTGTCATTAATTGCTGATGAAAACACAAATGATGCAACCACTTTGGAAAACTGTTTGACAGTTTATTACAATGTTGAAAATATGCCTACTATATGACCAAACCATTCTATTTCTTGGTGTTTACCCAAGATATATGAAAATATATAGCCATGGAAATGCTTATAATTTCATTTTCATAGCAGCTTTATTTGTACTAGCACCAAGCAGGGTCTCACTCTGTTGCCCAGGGTTGAGGGCAGTGACATTATCACAATTCACTGCAGCCTCAACTTCTCTGGCTCAAGACTTCTCCCACATCAGCCTCCCGAGTACCTGAGACTACAGGTACATGCCACTACGCCAAGCTAATTTTGTCTATTTTTTTCTAGAGACAAAGTCTCACTATGTTGCCCAGGCTGGTCTCAAACTTCTGAGCTCAAGAGATCCTGCTGCCTCAACTTCCCAAAATGCTGGGATTATAGGCATGAGCCAACAAGTGTGGCCATGAATAAACTTTATGAAATAAGAAAAGCAACATCAAAACAACATCCACCAAAAATAGAGTTAATATAATAAAGAAATAGAAGCATCTTTTGAATACATATCAAGATATTAAAGTAATATTAAGAAATCAAGTTTGGTAAGTTTTTAAAACTCAACTACTGGAACTAAAAATAAATAAAATTATGAGTTCAGTGATTTAAAATAATATAAGAAAATATGAATACTTAATGATCAAATAAATTAA
>NW_016834687.1:0-1973 GCF_001698545.2 Rhinopithecus bieti | reverse complement strand
AAACACTGGGAGCTCTTTCACGTTGGCCTTGTTCCTGCTTTAACCAATACATTTGACACAAGTGACACTGTGCCAGTTACAGTTAGAGCTCTTGGGAGCTCTAACATACCATGTAACAAGTTCAGTCCTGCTGGAAGCTCTTACACTACCTGGAGAGAGTGAGGCCTGCTGTCCCAGCTGACCCCAGCCTTCCAGCTGACCCCAGCCTTCCAGCCAACCCATGAAAATATGTGATGAAACCCATGAAAATATGTCAAATATGTGATGGAACCATCTTGCATGTTCCAATCCAAATGAGTCCCCAAATGACTGCAGCCATAGCAAGATGCATCACTCACATCTCAACTGATCACATCCGCTTTGGGTAAACCCAAAGAACTGTGAAAGACTAAAACATAGTTGCTCTCCTAAGCTACTCAGTTTTAGAGTGGTTTGTTGTGCAGCAGTCAATAACCAGAACCCTTCTCTCTTTCAGCTTACCTAATAACAGAAGCACCTTCCTGTCATCCACGGCGCTTACTCAGTCCCATGACTACTTCTTCCTACTTCCATATCAAACCAATTATCAAGGCTAATTGATTCCACCTCTGCCAACTCTCTCAATTCCTCCCTGCCCCTTCACCAGCTGGAGCACTAGGACAATGGCAAAAGCCTCCTAACAGTCTCTGTAGACCATTACCCAACATCCTAGTCTGCTTCATCCATTACTCCCAGAATTAGCTTTACATATACAGGTTGGATTATTCCTTCCTTTGGCAAGTATTTATTAAGCTCCTACTATGTGATAGGCACTTTTAAATCCTGGCGATATAGAAGTGAACAAGGCAAAACACCCTCACTGACATGAAAGTCTAGAGGAGGAAGATGGGCCAATTACATGAATAAATAAAATACACGATGTATCAGAAAGTGATGAATGACATGAAGAGAAATAAAGCAGGGAAGGGGAAAGGATAGTCACAGAAGTGGGGTGAGATTTTAGAATTTTAAACAGGGTGATTTGGGAAGGCATCTCTGAGGTGACTGGGTAAAATCTCAAGGATGTGAAGAGCCAAGGGAATGACTTTGAAAAGAACATCTAGGGCAAGAGAACAGCCAGTGCAAAGGCCCTGATGCAAGGAAGAGTCAGGCTGGCATGGTCAAGGGATGGACAGTTCACTGTGGCTGGTGCGGAGTGACTGAAATAGTGTGGTGCAGATGAAGTCTAAGAGTAAATGTGGGGAGATCAGACCTAGCTTTGTAGGATACTGGTTTTGACTTTGGTTAGGATGAGAAGCCATTGGAAGGTTTTGAGCAAACACATGACACGATTCGATTTTCATTTAAAATATCCTTCTAGTTGCTCCACTGGTTAATGTACCTTAGCAGGACACAGGCAGAAACAAAGAGACCACTCAAAGGCTGTGATCATCCAGATGAAATGGTGGCCTGGACCATGATGGAAGCAGCAGAGCACGGAAACGGTCAGAGTCCAGATTTCCGTAGTGTGGATGAGGGTGTAAGAGCAAGAAAAGATCAAGGATGACTCCCTGATGACTCCAAGCAGTCTGAAGGAAGATGTTGAAATGCCTCTGCTCCAAGATAAACTCTTGAAAGAATGGTCTATATACCACTGGGGTGGAACATGTTCAGGGAAGGTGATCAGAGTTTCTTGTTGCACACATTAGGTTTGGGATGCCTGTAAGATATCCAGGTGGGGTGGCGCACACCTGTAGTCCCGGATACTCAGGAGGCTGAGGCATGAGAACCACTTGAAGCCAGGCAGCGGAGGTTGCAGTGAGCCGAGATTGCACCACTGCACTCCAGCCTGGGCGATAGAGTGAGACTCCTGTCTCACCAAAAGAAAAAAAAAAAAATCCAAGTGGAAATGTGGAGACAGTAGGGGACCAGGATATGGAGTTGCAGGCAGAGCTCTAGGCTGAGCCTCAAACAGATAGCATTTAAAGCTTTGAGAATGAATGGGAGAACCAAGG
>NW_016834686.1:0-4609 GCF_001698545.2 Rhinopithecus bieti | reverse complement strand
ACCATCAGCCCATCGACCTGTCATCTACAGTAGGTATTTCTCCTAATGCTTTCCCTCCCATAGCCCCCTACCCACTGACAGGCCCCAGTGTGTGATGTTCCCCTCCCTGTGTCCGTGTGTTCTCATTGCTCAACTCTCACTTATGAATGAGAACATGTGGTGTTTGGTTTTCTGTTCTTGTGATAGTTTGCTAAGAATGATGGTTTCCAGCTTCATCCATGTCCCTGAAAAGACATGAACTCATCCTTTTTTATGGCTGCATAGTATTCCCTGGTGTATATGTGCCACATTTTCTTTATCCAGTCTATCATTGATGGGCATTTGGGTTGATTCTAAGTCTTTGCTATTGTGAACAGTGCCACAATAAACATATGTGTGCACGTGTCTTTATAGTAGAATGATTTATAATCTTTTGGGTATATACCCAGTCATGGGACTGCTGGGTCAAATGGTATTTTAGTTATAGATCCTTGAGGAATTGTCACTCTGTCTTCCACAATGGTTGAACTAATTTACATTCCTACCAACAGTGTAGAAGCATCTCAGTACCCACCTTCTTACAGAGCGTGTCTTCAGCTTGGTGAAGAGAGGGTCTTCTGAATTTCTAGGTGGGGTAAACTTATCCCCTTTATTTCACCATTATCAGAAGGTGCTCTGCTCCTGCCCTGCCACGCTCTCCTGCCAGGTAGGAGAAGAACCAGTGATGGTTTAAGTTAATATTGCTTTGAGAGTCTTAATCTCCTCAGCTGCTGACAAAGTTGCTTTTACTCTACTCATTACTTAGTTCAGTTCAATTTCTTTTCTAATCTCTTTAGAAAAGGTGAGGTAGGTTTTGTTGGGTTTGTCAAAGATCAGATGGTTGTAGATGTGTGGCATTACTTCTGAAGCCTCTCTTCTGTTCTATTGGTCTATATCTGTTTTGGTACCAGTACCATGTTGTTTTGGTTACTGTAGCCTTGTAGTATAGTTTGAAGTCAGGTAGCGTGATGCCTCCAGCTTTGTGCTTTGGCTTAGGATTGTCTTGGCTATATGGACACTTTTGGTTCCATATGAAATTCAAAGTAGTTTTTTTCTAATTCTGTGAAGAAAGTCAGTGGTAGCTTGACAGCGATAGCATTGAATCTATAAATTACTTTGGTCAGTATGGCCGTTTTCACAATATTTATTCTTCCTATCCATGAGCATGAAATTTTTTCCATTTGTTTGTGTCCTCTCTTATTTCCTTGAGCTGTGGTTTGTAGTTCTCCTTAAAGAGGTCCTTCACAGCCCTTTTAAGTTGTATTCGTAGGCATTTTATTCTCTTTGTAGCAATTGTGAATTGGCTCATGATTTGGCTCTCTGTTTGTCTATTATTGGCGTATAGGAATGCTTGTGATTTTGCACATTGATTTTGTATCCTGAGAGTTTCCTGAAGTTGCTTATCAGCTTAAGAAGATTTTGGGCTGAGATGATGGGGTTTTAAAATATACAATCATGTCATCTGCAAACAGAGACAATTTGACTTCCTTTCTTTCTATTTGAATACCTTTTTTCTTTCTCTTGCCTGATTGCCCTGGCCAGAACTTCCAATACTATTCTGAATAGGAGTCGTGAGAGAGGGCATCCTTGTCTTGTGCCAGTTTTCAAAGGGGATGCTTGCAGCTTTTGCCCATTCAGTACGATATTGACTGTAGGTTTGTCATAAATAGCTCTTATTTTTTGAGATACATTCCATCAATACCTAGTTTATTGAGAGTTTTAGCATAAAGGGGTGCTGAATTTTATCCAAGGCCTTTTCTGAGTCTATTGAGATAATCCTGTGGTTTTGTCATCGGTTCTGTTTATGTGATGGATTACATTTATCAATTTGCATATGTTGAACCAACTTGCATTCCATGGATGAAGCCAATTTGATCATGGTGGATAAGCTTTTGATGTGCTGCTGGATTCAGTTTGCCAGTATTTTATACAGGATTTTACATCGATGTTCATCAGGGACATTGGCCTGAAATTTTTTTTTTGTTGTGTCTCTGCCAGGTTTTGGTAACAGGTTGATGTTGGCCTCATAAAATGAGTTAGGGAGGATTCCCTCTTTTCTGTTGATTGGAATAGTTTCACAAGGAATGGTACCAGCTCCTCTTTGCACCTCTGGTAGAATTCAGCTGTGAATCCATCTGGTCCTGGGCTTGTTTTGGTTGGTAGGCTATTAATCACTGCCTCAATTTCAGAACTTGTTATTGGTCTATTCATGGATTCGACTTTTCCTGGTTTAGTCTTGAAAGGGTGTATATGTCTAGGAACTTATATATTTCTTCTAGATTTTCTAGTTTACTTGCATAGATATGTTTATAGTATTCTCTCTTTTCTTCTTTATTAGTCTGGCTAGCGGTCTATCAATTTTATTGATCTTTTCAAAAAAACCTGCTCCTGGATTCATTAACTTTTGAAGGGTTTTCATGTCTCTACCTCCTTCAGTTCTGGTCTGATCTTAGTTATTTCTTGCCTTCTGCTAGCTTTTGAATTTGTTTGCTCTTGCTTCTCTAGTTCTTTTAATTGCGATATTAGGGTGTTGATTTTAGATCTTTCCTGCTTTCTCCTGTGGGCATTTAGTGTTTATAACATTTCCCTCTAAACACTGCTTTAGCTGTGTCCCAGAGATTCTGGTATGTTGTGTATTTGTTCTCACTGGTTTCAAAGAACTTATTTATTTCTGCCTTAATTTTGTTATTTACCCAGTAGTCATTCAGGAGCAGGTTGTTCAGTTTCCATGTAGTTGTGTGGTTTTGAGTGAGTTTCTTAATCCTGAGTTCGAATTTGATTGCACTGTGATCTGAGAAACTGTTTGTTATGAGTTCCATTCTTTTGCATTTGCTGAGGAGCATTTTACTTGCAATTATGTGGTCAATTTTAGAATAATTACGATGCGGTGCTGAGAAGAATGTATATTCTGTTGATTTGGGGTGGAGAGTTCTGTAGACGTCTATTAGGTCCACTTGGTCCAGAGCTGCGTTCAAGTCCTGAATATCCTTATTAATTTTCTGTCTTGTTGATCTGTCTAATATTGACAGTGGGGCGGGGCACTAAAGTCTCCCACTATTATTGTGATTATTGTGTGGGAGTCTAAGTCTCTTCGTAGGTCTCTAAGAACTTGCCTTATGAATCTGGGTGCTCCTGTATTGGGTGCATATATATTTAGGATAGCTCTTCTTGTTGCATTGATCCCTTTACCATTACGTAAATACCCTTCTTTGTCTTTCTTGATCTTTGTTGGTTTAAAGTCTGTTTTATGAGAGACTAGGATTGCAACCCCTGGGTTTTTTTGTTGTTTGTTTGTTTTGCTTTCCATTTGCTTGGTAAATATTCCTCCATTCCTTTATTTTGAGCCTATGTGTATCTTTGTATGTGAGATGGGTCTCCTGAATACAGCACACCGATGGGTCTTGACTTTTATCCAAGTTGCCAGTCTGTGTCTTTTATTTGGGGCATTTAGCCCACTTACATTTAAGGTTAATATTGTTATGTGTGAATTTGATCCTGTCATTATGATGCTGGCTGGTTATTTTGCCTGTTAGTTCATGCAGTTTCTTCATAGTGTCAATGGTCTTTACAATATAGTGTGTTTTGCAGTGGCTGGTACTGATTTTCCTTTCCATATTTAGTGCTTCCTTCAGGAGCTCTTGTAAGGCAGACCTGGTGGTGACAAAATATCTCAGCATTTGCTTGTCTGTAAAGGATTTCATTTCTCCTACGTTTATGGAGCTTAGTTTGGCTGGATATGAAATTCTGGTTTGAAAATTCTTTTCTTTAAGAATGTTGAATATTGGCCCCCACTCTCTTCTGGCTTGGAGAGTTTCTGCAGAGAGATCTGCTGTTAGGCTGATGGGCTTCCCTTTGTGGGTAACCCGACCTTTCTCTCTGGTTGCCCTTAACATTTTTTCCTTCATTTCAACCTCGGTGAATCTGACAATTATGTGTCTTGGAGTTGCTCTTCTGGAGGAGTATCTTTGTGGTGTTCTCGGTATTTCCTGAATTTGAATGTTGGCCTGTCTTGCTAGGTTGGGGAAGTTCTCCTGGATAATATCCTGAACACTTTTCCAACTTGGTTCCATTCTCTCCATCACTTTCAAACAATGGGGAAAGGATTCCCTATTTAATAAATGGTGTTGGGAAAACTGGCTAGCCATATGCAGAAAACTGAAACTGGACCCCTTCCTTACACCTTATACAAAAATTAACTCAAGATGGATTAAAGACTTAAATATAAGCCCTAAAACCATAAAACCCCTAGACGACAACCTAGGCAATACTATTCAGGACATAGGCATGGGCAAAGAATTCATGACTAAAACACCAAAAGCAATGGCAACAAAAGCCAAAATTGACAAACGGGATCTAATTAAAGTAGAGAGCTTCTGCACAGCAAAAGAAACTATCATCAGAGTGAACAGGCAACCTACAGAACGGGAGAAAATTTTTGCAATCTATCCATCTGACAAAGGGCTAATATCCAGAATCTACAAGGAACTTAAACAAATTTACAAGAAAAAAACAAATCCTTCAAAAAGTGGGTGAAGGATATAAACAGACATTTCTCAGAAGAAGACATTTATGCAGCCAACAAACATATGAA
>NW_016834685.1:0-3324 GCF_001698545.2 Rhinopithecus bieti | reverse complement strand
ATAATTTCTAAAATTATATATGCTTTCTTTAAAATTGATCTTGGCATGCTTCACTATGAAGTTTGAGGCTTCACTGCACATTGTACTGAAATTATGTATAAAACAGTGGTTCTCAAAGTCTCTGAGTTCATGACAACTTTAGTGTCTCAGGTTTTTTTTTTTTTTTTTCCCCACAAAACACCTAAGTTAAATAAAACAAAGCACAAAGCTAATAGCTTCATGTACTAAATAGTAAGCTCCCATGTTAATAGTTGTAACTTGCATGGTGCCCAATAGATGTCACTCTGTTTTCCTAGAAATTTTAAACTATCCCTCAGTGCTCCTGTTAATTCATGGTAGTGCCCCAAGGCACTTTGGCACCCAGTTTTGGAACTGCAGTTTTAAAAGTCATAAATTGAATGAAAACGATAGCAAAGGTGGAGGTTTTAAAGAGCTATTTATAGGTCCCTGGACAGCATCTTTTTTCAATTAGGCAGCCACCTTTTGCCCTATGCCATAACCTGTGTCTGTAACTTCCTCTAATTGGGGTGAGTAAGAGATTTCGTTATGTATATAATAGCTGAGAATATAGTAATAATGGCTTAAATCATGGTTATTTTAAACTACTAACATTTAGAAGACAAAATAAAAAATGCTTTGAAAAGGATAGAGGTTTTAGTGTAATTAGCAGGGAATAATGAAATGATTTGATAGGGCCACTCACTTTTGTATAACCTTGGTGCTTTCAGTCTGAATGCAGAGCATGGATGTTGTAATCCAGCCTTTATATGGCTTCCCTGAAGAAGATTTAATTTATTTGGCCTCATGAGAAACACATTTGGCGTTGTAATATGGTTTGCTTCCAGGTTCTATCTCCAAGGATGATTTGACAAAATCACACATAAATTTATTTTCAGGGCACACAATTTCCCTTTTAGGGAACTCACAGAGGTAGAGAGTAATACAATAACCACATGTGAATATTCAGTAAGTAAGGTCCTCATAGATCTTATGTGTATGACACTATGTGTATAATTTTGTTAATCACTAGACGTATGAGACAAGAAATTTGAGGAACCTTAACTAGAGATTAAAACAGGGATTTATATCAAAGAAACATTTAAATGCCTTATTTACTATTTAAATACCTGCATGGTGAATCATTGAAAAAATGTAAAAGCATACAATTTGGGAATATTCTAAACCAAGAAGAATTTGTTATTCTGGTTGGTTTTCTTTTTTCAGGCTCCCACAGGCAACTTACCTTTATCTCTTTGTGATTTTATTTCCTGTTAAAATATACAGGAATAGTTAAGCAGATTCATAGAACTGAATGATAAAATTGTATTACGAGATGCACTGGTCATATCAATGTGACCTTATCAAGTGAGGTGAGCCATTCGTTAATTCAGATAATGGAGTTTATTATCACAATCTTTTGCTTATGCTATTGTTGAGCTTAACTACTTATTCATATTTGAATATGCATATTGAGATAATATCATTTCATTAATTTCAGTACTGAACACTAATCCTCCTAAGAGTAATTGTAAAAGTTTCAGATTGCACTATTTTAACTGTAGTTAAAATTGTATGTTATCTTCATATGTGCTTGAATAACTTATAAGCAATTGAAACTTTCAATTACAGTATACTGTTGAAGCAAATCAACTAATATATACACACATCCATTAGCAATAGTAGATAATTTTGTAGATGTCCAGCACAGTTCTTCATATTCATCAGCTAAGTTCCTTTTCTCTCTTAATTATTAATATTTTTTCTACTGCTCTTTGTATACTTATTCCTTCCTCTTTAGCTCCAATCCTTACAATCTATTCTTAGCATAGCAACTAGAAGAATGTTTTAAACATAAACCAGATGATGTCACTCCGCCCCACAAAACTTCCACTGTTCTCTGTCACAGATAGAAAGTAAGAAAAAAAAAATATTGAAAATCTACAAAGACTTTCTGTGATCTGGTCCAGGCTCTCCCTAAAATTTCATGTAATTTCCAGCCACTAGGCCTTGCTGGCTCTCCTTCAATCTCTTTAGCCTTTTCACTACTATAAGACTGGGTTTTGGCTGAGGTATTTCTTTTTTTCATAGTTTGCCTTTGTCTAGATTGCTCTTCCAATAGATATTCACAATTCCATCATCACTTCTATATATGTGCCAAAAGGTTTCCTTGTCTAAAACAGCTTCAGTGACCACCTGATCTAGAGTAGTCTCGATCAAAACTTTCTTTTCCTTTCCCTCACCACTTGATATTTATATCAAACATTTATTTGTATACTTTACATGTTTGTTGGTTTGTTTTCTGAAGTAGCATTATGATGACCATATTATTTGATGCCCCCCAAAATACTTTTGTGAATGACAGGGAAAGGTAAAATAATTAAGTATATAATTTTAGGCCGGGCGCAGTGGCTCAAGCCTGTAATCCCAGCCCTTTGGGAGGCCAAGACGGGCGGATCACGAGGTCCGGAGATCGAGACCATCCTGGCTAATACGGTGAAACCCCGTCTCTACTAAAAAATACAAAAAACTACCCAGGCGAGGTGGCGGGCGCCTGTAGTCCCAGCTACTTGGGAGGCTGAGGCAGGAGAATGGCGTAAACCCAGAGGCGGAGCTTGCAGTGAGCTGAGATCTGGCCACTGTACTCCAGTCTGGGCGACAGAGCGAGACTCTATCTCAAAAAAGAAAAAAAAAAAGAAGAAGAAAAAAAAAAGTATGTAATTTTGACATAGGCACTATTGACAAAAAACAATTGGTGTTATGATAGTGTTAAATCTATGAAACAGTACTATTCAAAAGTTATTTTCTAAAATGCAATTTTTTTTATTATACTTTAAGTTCTAGGGTACATGTGCATAACGTGCAGGTTTGTTACATATGTATACTTATGCCATGTTGGTGTGCCACACCCATCAACTCGTCAGCACCCATCAATTCATCATTTATATCATGTATAACTCCCCAATGCAATCCCTCCCTCCTCCCCCCTCCCCATGATAGGCCCTGGTGTGTGATGTTCCCCTTCCCGAGTCCAAGTGATCTCATTGTTCAGTTCCTACCTATGAGTGAGAACATGCAGTGTTTGGTTTTCTGTTCTTGTGATAGTTTGCTAAGAATGATGGTTTCCAGCTGCATCCATGTCCCTACAAAGGACGCAAACTCATCCTTTTTTATGGCTGCATAGTATTCCATGGTGTATATGTGCCACATAAAATGCAATTTTCTAAAACTAAAACAGCATGTATACATGAAACACCAAAAGTTCCCTATATTTATCATTGGAAGATTTACAATAGTGTAAGTAGCAATTTATTTAATATATTTTTG
>NW_016834684.1:0-872 GCF_001698545.2 Rhinopithecus bieti | reverse complement strand
TTCTCAGTGTTCCATCTGCTATTCTACTGCCCCTCAGGGATTGTTCAGGCCCCTCCCTTTCCTACACATCAAGCTCGAGGATTTGCCCCTGCCCAGGACTGGCAAATTGACTTTACTTACATGGCAGAAAACTAAAATACCTCTAAGTCTAGGTAGACACTTTCACTGGATAAGTAGAGGCCTTTCCCACAGGGTCTGAGAAGGCCACCGCGGTCATTTCTTCCCTTCTGTCAGGTGTAATTCCTCGGTTTGGCCTTCCTAACTCTATACAGTCTGATAACAGACCAGCCTTTAATAGTCAAATCCTATAATAGGCTCTTGGTATTCAGTGAAACCTTTATATCCTTTACCGTCCTCAATCTTCAGGAAAGGTAGAATGAACTAATGGTCTTTTAAGAACACACCTCACCAAGCTCAGTCACCAACTTAAAAGGATGAGACAATACTTTTACCACTTTCCCTTCTTGGAATTCAGGCCTGTCCTCGGAATGCTACAGGTTCCATCCCATTTGAGTTCCTGCGTGGACCCTCCTTTTATTAGGTCCCAGTCTCATTCCAGACACCAGACCAACTTGGACTGCACCCCAAAACTTAGAGCCTAAAACTCACCAACCAAGCAAGTAATTATGCTGAACCCCATTAGGCTGTCTCTAATTAGATGTCCTAGGTCCTCCCAATTCTTAGTCCTTTAATACCTGTTTTTTCTCCTCCTCTTACCTTGTGTCTTCCTTTAGTTTTTCAATTCATACAAAACCACATCCAGACCATCACCAATCATTCTATATGACAAATGTTTCTTTTAACGACCCCACAATATCACCCCTTACCACAAAATCTTCCTTCAGCTTAATCTCTTCCACTCTAGGTTCCCA
>NW_016834683.1:0-785 GCF_001698545.2 Rhinopithecus bieti | reverse complement strand
TTTTACCCAAACTTACTAGTAATTGTAAGTGCAAAGAGATTAAATGCCCCAGTTAATAATCAAAGACTATCAGACTGATTTTTTAAAAATAAATAACTGTCTGTTGTTTACAAAAGACATGCCTAAAACATAAGGATACAGAAAGTTTGAAAATCAAAGAATGGATCCAGGTATTCCATGGAAACTATAGCTAAAAGAAGCTGGTTAGGCTATATTAATAAAGACTAAATACACGTTAAGGCCAAAAGTATTAGTAGAGTTAAACAGGGACACTTCGTAACGATGAACATTTTAGTTTAATAAGATGAAGTAATAATTCTAAATTTCCATGCATTTAAAAACATGGCCTCAAAATATATACTTTTAAAAGTTGTTGGAACTGTAAAACAAATAGAAAAATTCGCAACCATAATGGGGAATTTTATCACACTTAATGCCAGTAATTAAAGCAGACAAAAATCAGGAATGATCTGAATAATTCGAACAACATGAATAACACAGGTAGAGCACTTTGCCTTACCACCCCCAAATAGACATTTTTTTCAAACACATATGAAGCAGTTACCAAAGTTGACCGCACGCCAGGCCATAAAACAAGCTTCAACACTTTCACGAGATTGAATTCATATAGTCTGGTTTTTCTGATCACGCTATAATTATGCTAGAACTCAAGAGTAAGAGGATAATTAGAAATTCTGATAGGTTTGGAAATTAGGAAATACACTTCTAAATAACTTATTGCCAAAGAAGAAAGTATATGAACATTAGAAAACAATTGTACTGAA
>NW_016834682.1:0-3000 GCF_001698545.2 Rhinopithecus bieti | reverse complement strand
TGCAGTTTTATGTGCCTTTCCCTCTTTCTTTCCTGGAGCATCTCTTTTGACTATTCTGTATCAAATGCACTAAATGGTTTAAATGATTGGATTTAGTGTTGAAAACATTTTCAAGTTTACATAAAAGATTGGTGTCTTAATCTGTCCTGGATACTATAACAAATTGCTATAGACTATGTAGCTTATAAAACACATAAATGTATTTCTTATAGTTCTGGAGGCTGGAAGTCCAAAATCAAGGTGCTACTAGATTCAGCATCTGGTGAGGAGGGCCTTTATCTCTAGATAGTGCCTTCTAGCTACACCCTCCCAGGATGGATGGGACAAACAAGCTCCCTTAGGCCTCCTTTATAAAGGCACTAATTTCATTCATGAGAGCTCAGCTCCCATGTTCTAATTATCTCCCAAAGGTTATCCCTCAAAATACCATCACCTAGAGGGTTGCGATTTAAATATATGAATTTTGCAGGGGGACACAAGCATCCGGACCATAGCAACTGGCATCATTTCTGGGTTGTTTTTTCTCTCAATTATCCTAAACAAATAGTTGATTCTAAAGTGGTTTTTCTTCACCATCCTGGTTAGTATATTTCCTCTTCTACTTCAGCCAACCATGAGATGGTTTCTAACAAACCATTTGGCTCTTTATCTCTGGAAAGCAAATTTAAGCAGGTAACTCACTTTTCTTTGTGTATTTGGTTTTTGTTTGTTTTGCAATAAAGGCATTGCATAATGCTTTCCAAAGCTACCTGGAAATGATTTTAGGATTATGTGTGGACTATCCTCCACCAATGCAGATAATCAAAGAGCTGTTGTATTTTGCTCACATGGCCATAATTTTGAAACTCAGTGTGGGTGATCCTATGCCTGTAGAGTGGAGCACATGCCAGCTGAGTGAAAATGCACCCTGTGGTCAAGGCGTCAGGACCCGCCTACTAAGCTGTGTGCGCAGTGATGGCAAGCCAGTCAGCATGGACCAATGTGAGCAGGTAATGTGTTTATATTCGTATCTCACATCCAAGGCTTGTTTTTCTTAATATTGATCTGCAGTTCCATGAGGTCCAATATAGATAACGGACTAATTTCTTCTCATCTCAGCTTAGGTTCAGTTAGAGTAAAGGGTGCCAGTATAGTACGGTTATAGCTCACTAGTTTTGAATTTAGTCAAAATGACTGGGAAAGGTCATTTTTGTAGTGGAGAAATGGGTTCATTAAAACTATATGTTTTTATTACTTATAAAATGTTATTTAACTGTACTTGTTTGCCAAACTGTTGACCTTGGGGTGACTTTAATATTTAAATATGATTCTTTTGTATTGGACAGGTGATTCATTTGCATATGTGATAATACTGTCCCTTGCATAGAAGACGAACATGGACACTTGCCATTACAGAATCATGTCAGTTTGCTTAAGCAGATAATATTTGGATAAATAGCAGAGATTTTTCTTTGCGACCTACGTTAAAATGCATCCCTACCAAGTTTCAAATTAATGGGTTCTGAATGTTTGTAATTTTATTGCCCTCCTTTTTTCCCTCTGTTCCAAACTATATGGAGTTCAGACAAAAGCTATAGTCAGAACTTTTCCAAAGAACTTGGCATTTTCTTGCCAACATGTAAATGAAAAACACTGTGAGGGCAGTTTAATAGAAGTAAAGATACTATCACACTTCAAGAATCACTTGAAAGAATCTTTCAATAAATTGGAAAAAGGGGGCCAGTTAACTCACATTTCCCCGGAAACTTCTTTAACAAACTGGCAAAATGAAAATTGGTGGCATTTCTCTTAAGAGAGGTGGAATACATCAGTGGGAATTAAAACAAAACAAACCTCTGTCACCTATCCTGACTTCGCTCTGTTAAGTATTGTCACAACATGCTCAAGCTCTTTAAACCAACGGAGCAGTTGCAGACTACGTCACCAATCCTAAGAACAGAACATCTGAAATGGATTTCCATTTGGTCAAATCCTGAAACTGACTGATACAGGGCAGAGTGCTGTATACCATGATTTATTTTAACATATATTTTATTTAATCAGCCTCTAAAGAAGTTGTCTGTTTCAGGGGAAAAAAAATCATTAATCTACAACTCCCAATAGGTAAGCATTGTTTACTTAGTGTATGTAATGAGTATTTTCTTTTGATACAAAAATATATAAACTATTCATTAACAGAAAGTCAGTTTCTGTGATTTCCAGATACGATATGCCCAATAAATATGTAAAAAATATCAGTTTTTGAAAATCTCAAATTATTAACATGACTAGAATATCCATATACCTCAGACAGATTATAGGTCTCATTACGTTAATATCTATTTCACCCACTTGTCAAGTCATTGTACTGTAATCATTAATTTTAGCTTGGTGAGGGTATTGCTAACATATAACACATGTTGAATGTCCAAGTTTTCCTAAGTAAGCACACAAATAGTGTGTTATTCCTAGAGCAGAATTTTTATTATCCTTTCTGTGTTTCTCAGGTGCTTTATTCTTTCACTAAGACCTCTGCTACCCTGGCCATTAGAAAATTTGTACCATTTTCCAAGATGCTGGTTTCAGAGAGGACAAGAGAAAAAATAAACTGTATCATCAATTTGATCCATAGTTATGACCATTATTGTATTTTAAGCCCAGGCTTTTTTATGCACTTCAGATGGGTTTCTGATTGTATTTTTATCCCCATATTATTATTTTCTAGCCTAGCTGGCTTTCTGTGTTGGCCCTCTATGTACTTTTGGCCTATTCAGAAGCACAAAGTGCCTGAATTTGGTGTTGAAGTGTCTTTCTGGCTCCTTGCTGATTGAACAACAGGACAGATCTCTGTGTGGCGAGACACCTCTGCTTTCCTGGCAGCCTAATGGAGTTTAGAATTTTATAAAAAGAAATTTGGGCTGACAAGTTTTTATTTGGTAATTGAAGGGCAATCATTTTCTATGATTGTCACCAGTTTATATAAGAAGGGATATATTTCCCCACTGAAATATGGAAAGGTTA
>NW_016834681.1:0-1179 GCF_001698545.2 Rhinopithecus bieti | reverse complement strand
GGAGAGGATTTGCTATTTAATAAATGGTGCTGGGAAAATTGGCTAGTCATAAGTAGAAAGCTGAATATGGATCCTTTCTTTACTCCTTATACGATAATTAATTCAAGATGGATTAGACATTTAAATGTTAGACCTAATACCATAAATACCCTAGAAGAAAACCTAGGTAGTATCATTCAGGACATAGGCATGGGCAAGGACTTCATGTCTAAAACACCAGAAGAAAGGTATATTTCTGTGAGTCGAATGCACATGTCACAAGGCAGCTTCTCAGATAGCTTCTCTCCAGTTTCTATATGAAGACGTTTCCTTTCTCACCATAAGCCTCAAAGCCCTCGAAAGTATTGATTGGCTTTAATGCGACCCCCAGAGCAAATGTCAGAGAAAAGGCAAGTAGGCAAGGCAAAAGAAACTTTATTTACAAGCCAAATTGAAGGAGGGAGCGAGGTTCACCAGTCTCCAGCGGTGGAGGCAGACGAAGTCTCTCCGGCGTTCTCGGGCTAGGTTCTTGGGTCCGGCGTACGAGGAGGGGCCAAGGAAGTTCGCTCCAGCATTCTCGGACGAGGTTCCTGGGTCCCACGTACGAGGAGGGGCCGAGGAAGTTCGCTCCGGCATTCTCGGACGAGGTTCCTGGGTCCTGTGCACGAGGAGGGGCCGAGGAAGTTCGCACCGCGCGCCAGCCGGGAGCGACTTTTATGTCCTGGGCCTGGGAGTGGGAGTGCTATGGGCGGGACATAGGCGAGTCGGGGGCGGGTGGGTAGGCGTGGCTAGGCGGGTTCCGGTTCTTCCCCGTCTGAGGTCGGGTTGCGCCTGCGCAGTCGACCCGTGTCTTTCCCGGGCGCGGGAAAGTTGACAGTGAAGTACCCGGAACTGCGCCATCTTGCCTCCGTTTGTCCAAACAGTCCAACCTTTTATTGATAATAGTGATAAGGGGCGCCGTGGTCTGTCTGGCTACTTCCTGCTGTTAAGGGACGTCGTTGAGGTTGGGGTCTACGGTTGGTATTTGGACATACGGTTGAAGAAGCATCTGGTTGAAGGTGACATGCGTGATCTCTTGAACTTTGGCTTGGAGAAATTTGATTAAAACAGGAGCGAGACATAAGACAAAACAGAGGATTAGTATGGGAATTAGGAACGGGAGCATCTGCTGTATTATGGGCACCAGCCATACCAGTGGTC
>NW_016834680.1:0-4760 GCF_001698545.2 Rhinopithecus bieti | reverse complement strand
TATATATGTGTGTGTGTATATATGTGTGTGTGTGTATATATATATATACACACATATGCTGAGAGAGAGAAATACACTTATCATAGCCTTATTTGTAATTATATTGAAAATTTGGAAATTACTAACACTTAGGTCATTGGACATTGGATATTTCCAAATTTGGAGTTGGATACGTAAATGGAATATTATACAGCCATTATAAGTAATAAAGTAGATCTGTTGACATGGACTCTTAGATGAAAACAGAAAAGCAGATTATAAAATATATAATTCTGTCTTGATCAGAAAATTAGAAATAAGTAGCATTACCAGCCTGAGCAACATAGGGAGACCCCATCTCTACAAAACTAAAATATACAAAATTAGTTGAGTGCAGTGGTGTGTGCCTGTAGTCCCATATACTTGAAAGGCTGAGGTGGGAGAATTGCTTGAGCCCAGGAGGTCAAGGTTTCAGTAAGCTATGATCACATCACTGCATTCCAGCCTGGGCAACACAGAGCAAGACCTTGTCTCAAAACAAAACAAAACAAAACACTCTTTTAGAAATAAACAGCATTAGAGTATGTACATTATGTGTGAATATTTTATACACCTGTGATTTAAATTTTGTATCTTCATATGTGGTCTAATTTTTTTAACTATATATATGTTGTTAACTTGTCTTTATTTTTAAAGTGTAATATTAAAACATTTATTTAAAGAAATAGAGGGCTGGGTGCAGTGACTCACGCCTGTAATCCCAGTACTTTGGGAGGCTGAGGCGGGTGGATCACGATGTCAGGAGATCAAGACCATCCTGGCCAACACGGTGAAACTCCATCTCTACTAAAATACAAAATTAGCTAGGTGGCACAATGGCAGGTGCCTGTAATCCCAGCTACTCAGGAGGCTGAGGCAGGAGAATCGCTTGAACCCAGGAGGTAGAGGTTGCAGTGAGCCCAGATTGCATTACTGCACTACAGCCTGAGCAACAGAGTGAGACTCCGTCTCAAAAAAAAAAAAAAAAAGGCATGCAACTTGTTAGAAAAGACACTATTTTATGTTTGGGAAAATACTGAATATGAGTTTGTTTTAATTGAACTGACCCTTTTGTTCTTAAAGCCAACACATTCCAAAATATATTTATTGACATTTACTCAAATCAGCATTTACCATCAGGTAAATCCATCCAGCAGGGATAGAGGAATAATATGTGCTTTCTGATCTCAACTTAATATTTTTATTAAAATTTATGCAAATATATTTCACTTGCAAGTTAATTAAAGCATTAAAATCACAGGAAATTTCTCTTGGCCAGTAAGACTAGGACAGAAATTCCCATGTAGTTCCCACAAACCTAATCCAGTCGAACCAGTCACTGAAATCCACAACTTAAAATATCCGTAGTCCATACATGCAAAGCAGGAAAAATATCTGTTATAGTACTTTTGTGTGGAAGTCAGTTTTCTTGGGTTGCTATGAGAACCACCTGCAGACCCTGTAATAATATTGAATATATGGCCAGGTGCAGTGGCTCCCGCCTGTAATCCCAGCACTTTGGGAGGCCGAGGCGGGTGGATCACCTGAGGTCAGGAGTTTGAGACCAGCCTCACTAACACGGTGAAACCCCATCTCTACTAAATACAAAAATTAGCCAGGCGTGGTGGCGGGCACCTGTAATTCCGGCTACTTGGAAGGCTGAGGTGGGAGAATCACTTGAACCAGTGAGGTGGAGGTTGCTGTGAGCTGAGATTGCACCACTGCACTCCAGCCTGGGTGACAAGACTCCATCTCAAAACAAAAACAAAAAACGAAAAACAAACGTAAAAACCCCTGAATATATGACTCTATTCATTAATTTAGTGGTTTAGGTAGACCCAGAAAATTAAGTCTGATTTAAAGAACAACTCAGGGCAGGACTTGCTCACCTGACCTCCTTCTGCACGCTTCCTGAATTGCAGTAATTGTGGCTCTCAGGAGTTACACATTGGGAGTTTATAGCACAGCCTAGGACTCAGCTGTGTCTTCTGTAAACAGTGCTTGTCCAAGGTAAAGCTTCCTTATAACCACAGAATTTTAAATGGGTGTTTTAAAGTGAACAGAAAAGAAAAAAAAAACATGCTCCTTCTCTGCTTAACCCAGTTGTCGTCTACTATGTAGGTTTTGTTCACATTGCATGAAACTAGTGTTTTCCCAGACAGGCAAGCAATGTGTTTACCTATTTTATGGTTTAATTAGAAGGAAATTGGGACCGGGTGCGGTGGCTCATGCCTGTAATCCCAGCACTTTGGGAGGCTGAGGCAGGCGGATCATGAGGTCAGGGAGTTGAGACCATCCTGGCTAACACGGTGAAACCCCATCTCTACTAAATAATATAAAAAATTAGCTGGGTGTGGTGGTGGGCGCCCGTAATCCCAACTACTTGGGAGGCTTAGGCAGGAGAATGGCGTGAACCCAGGAGGCGGAGCTTGTAGTGAGCTGAGATTGTGCCACTGCACTCCAGCCTGGGCGACAGAGCGAGACTCCGTCTCAGAAAGGAAGGAAATTATATTATGTATGACCGGTTAACTAGTTATTGCCTTTTTTTTTTTTTTGAGACAGGTTTCACTTTTTCCTCCCTTCCTTTCTTCCTTCCTTTCCTCCTTCCTTCCTTCCCTCCCTTTTTCCTTTTGTTTTTTTCTTTCCTTTTTATTTTTTGACAGAGTCTCCATCTGTTGCCCAGGAGGGAGTCGTAGTGGTGTGATCTCGGCTCACTGCAACCTCTGCCTCCCTGGTTCAAGCGATTCTCCTGCCTCACCCTCCCGAGAAGAGGGACCATGGGCATGCGCCACCACGCCCCGCTATTTTTTTGTATTTTTAATGGAGACAGGAGTTCACCATGTTGGCCAGGCCGGTCTCAAACTCCTGACCTCAGGTGATTCGCCCGCCTTGGCCTCCCAAAGTGTTGGGATTGCAGGCAGGAGCCACCATGCCTGGCCTGCTATTTCTTCAGTGGGTGATCTCTGCTGCTATTCTAATTTCATTCTTAGAAGGAAATATACTGAAAAAAGTGAGCCTACCACACCTTAAAAACCAAGGTTAAATTTAAATAAGGAATTATATATTGATAAGAAAAAGAAAAGACTGAATATTCTATTGCTAGAGGTTAACTTTCTAAATTTAGATCAGAATAAAAAGGAAGAATGACATTTAGTTACGTAAAACTGGGGAACTTTTGTACATCAAACTTGGGTAACTTGTACATAAAACGGAACTAAAACGATTTGAAGGATATATGACAAAAAGTTCATGATTTCATTATATGAAGAGCTTGTATAGGAAGGTAAAAACCATTGATATTCATTCAGTGGCTAAATGAGTCAAGAGATGATGAACAAGCTAATTCACAAATGGGGAAATAAAATAATAAACATGGAAAAGTGTCCAGGCCCTTCGTAATCAGAGAAATGCACATTAAATGAGGTACATTAAATTTGTCTAGGCCGGGCACGGTGGCTCACACCTGTAGTCCCAGCACTTTGGGAGGCCGAGGCAGGCGGATCACAAGGTCAGGAGATCCAGACCATCCTGGCTAACATGGTGAAATCCCGTCTCTACTAAAAATACAAAAAATTAGCCGGGCGTAGTGGCGAGTGCCTGTAGTCCCAGCTACTTGGGAGGCTGAGGCAGGGGAATGGCGTGAACCCGGGAGGTGGAGCTTGCAGTGAGCCGAGATCGCCCTACTGCACTCCAGCCTGGGCGACAGAGAGACACTGCATCTCAAAAAAAAAAAGAAAAGAAAATTTATCTATTGGAAAATTAAAAAATATATTCTGCAAATTTGGGCAAAAATATAGTAAAGTAGATTAATTCATACATTGCTAATTATACATTAAAATAATTTTTGGAAAGCAATTTAGAACATCATGATTCATTAACAACAAGGATGTCCACCATATGGAAATGGTTAAGAAAATTATTAGATTGGTGCAAAAGTAATCGCAGTTTTTGCCATTGAAAGTAATGGCTAATATCAGCAGGGTGCAGTGGCTCTGGGCACTTTGGGAGGCCAAGGCGGGTGGATCACTTGAGGTAAGGAGTGCAAGACCAGCCTGGCCAACATGGTGAAACCCCATCTCTACTAAAAATAGAAAAATTAGCCAGGCATGGTGGTGTGCGCCTGTAATCCCAGATACTCAGGAAGCTGAGGCAGGAGAATCGCTTGAATCTGGGAGGCAGAGGTTGCAGTGAGTGGAGATCATGCCATTGTACTCCAGCCTGGGTGACAGAGAGCAACCCTGTCTCAAAACAAAAACAAAACATAATAGCTAATATGATCCAGCTACACAATATATCTTTATTAAAGAAAGACACTGCAGCAATAGAGGAAAATGCTTATAAGTAATAAAAAGGCAGGACACAAAATTTAATATGTAGGAAGTTTCAACTATCTGAAAAAACCATTATGTGTAGCCAAAATAGCAAGAATAAAGGAAACAAGACTGGAAAGATTGCCACCAAAATGGCAATAACATTGCATGAGCACCATGAAAGTCTGAGTGATCTTTCCCCACTTTCTTGTTTTCTAAATCATCTGTAATGTGATACGTCGCTTTTGTTGTTGATCTGAATTTAGTAGGCCATGGGAAGTGTAGCCTGTTGATTCTATAATCAGAGATCACAGAATTAGGTGGAGTTTTTGAAGGGAAACCATGATTTAATCATTAAAGAGGTAGGTTAAACTGAGACATTTTAATATTGTGCTATCCAAGGCCAATTTTGGGTGAAACTGTGAGGTTGAC
>NW_016834679.1:0-877 GCF_001698545.2 Rhinopithecus bieti | reverse complement strand
TGAAATATCCCATTGCGGATTCCAAGAAAACAGTGTTACCAAACTGCTCAATGAAAAGAACAGTGTAACCCTATTTTTTAGAGTGTATAGGCTTCAATACATTCCCAAATATCCTATTGCAGATTCCACGAAAGCAGTGTTATCAAACTGCTCAATGAAAAAAATGGTGCAACTCTGTGAGATGAATTGACACATTGCAAAGTAGTTTCTCAGAAAGCTTCTTTCTAGTTTTTATCTGGGGATATTTCCTTTTTCACTGCAGGCCTCAATGTGCTTCCAAATATCCCATTGTAGATTCCACTAACACAGTGTTAGCACACTGCTCCATGAAAGAAAGGTGTAGCTCTCAGAGATGAATTCACACAACACGAAGAACTTCCACAGAAAATGTCTTTCTAGTTTTTATCTGAGGATATTTCCTTTTTCACTATAGGCCTCAATGTGCTCCCAAATATATATTTGCAGTCTCCACAAAAAGAGTGTTACCAAACTGTTCCATGAAAAGAAAGGTGTAACTCTGGGAGATGAATTCACACATCACAAAGTAGTTTCTCAGAAAGCTTCTTTCTAGTTTTTGTCTGAGGATATTTCCTTTGTCACCATAAGCTTCAATGCTCTCCAAAATATCCCATTGCGGATTCCGGGAAAACAGTGTCAGCAAACTGCTCAATGAAAAGAACAGTGTAACACTGTGAGATGAATTTTCACATCACCAAGCAGTTTCTCAGAAGGCTTCCTTTTGGTTTTTATCTGAGGAAACATCCTTTGTCACATAGGATTCTATATGCTCCCATATATCCTATTGCAGATTCCACAACAAGAGTGTTATCAAACTGCTCAATGAAAAGAACAGTGTAAGTCTGTGAAATCAATTTAC
>NW_016834678.1:0-874 GCF_001698545.2 Rhinopithecus bieti | reverse complement strand
ATAGAAATCATCAAATTTTCTGATGAAAAAGCATCAAGAAGACCAAGGACAAAAGGAGATTGAGGTCCATAGTTAGAAATGGCAGCTTTCATTTCTTTCAAACATTTAAATTGTAAGGCAGTAAATTGGACATCATTGCCACCATTTGGAAACTGAGCATTAGGAGTAAAAGGAGCACGAATAATTGGAAACAAATCCAGTTCCTCAAATTTTCTTATATTTTCCTTTTCTCCCTCCCCCAATGGCAGGAAAGGCACTGAGAAAACTTTGCCAGACAAAGGTAAGGAAGCTGTGGGGTTGGAGGCACTGGAAAATCCCCTTCTAACAGGGCAGAAGGAAAAGAAACAGGGAAAGCTCGCAAAGGTGAATTAGAAAAATGTATCTGTAATATCTGTTGAAGCATTTCCATAATACGCTGCATGTCAGAATTCCCCTTAGAAGAAGGAAGAGTTGGCTCTTCCTCTTCTCCCCCTTTTGCTACCCCCCCATCCTCTGCTATCCTGGCATAAATGGGCTCTATTTCAGATTCACTTTTTTCCAAATCCTCAGATGCCTTTCCTCCTGTGGCTACATCACCATGCTCTGAATCAGTCTCAAGTAACTCTAATGCCTGAGTGATAGAGTTACACAAGGTCCACAAATTTAAAGGCATAGTATCCCCTAACTGGTGAGCTCTACACAGAGCTTTTACTACCTGTAACCATTCTCTCCGATTCAGCTGCACTTTAATCTGATACTGAAACCAGTAACAATGTTGTTCAACATGGGAAACAATCACTTCAAAGTCTTTTCTTTCACTTCTACTCCTATAGACAGCAACAGTCCTTGAAACAGCCATAAATATTCTGAGGCCAGAGAGGGGGAATTCCCCAAA
>NW_016834677.1:0-1977 GCF_001698545.2 Rhinopithecus bieti | reverse complement strand
ACTGTGATCAATTACTTTGTATATTTGATGAGTATCAACTGTTCTAGAATTGGCTGATTTTTATCAAGCAAGAAATACTCTCCTTGAAACTTTTAGTGTTTCTTGGTCTTTATGTATAAGCATGAACAAAATGATAATCAGCTTATGTAATCTAGAAATGTTCAAGGTGACTTTTAGTTCTATAGTTTTAAGAATTTAACACCTCAGTCTGGCATTTTTAATGCCACATGTGTATAATTTTATAACCTTTAAAATATATAATTGTTATGTAAAATTTGAAGACTACACCTGTTATATAAAATTTGAAATTAATTGTCTATTACTTTTCCATGACTGTGGAAGAAAATTACAACATTCTCAGCCATGACTTCTAAGTATGATGTCCTTAAAAGAACTGTCTATACTCATGAACTCAATTTTCTTTTCATTCACTCTTGATCTCACACCAGTAAGTCTTCAGTTTCAGCACTCCTCCAACGTTGTTTTTCCTCAAGATTATCACTAATTTTTTTCTGTAATATATCTAGACATTTTTCTTACACTTCATTTTATTTAATCTGTCAGCAGTATTTGAGCCAATGGAGGACATCTCCTCTCTAACAGTGTCTTCAACTTGGCTTTCAGGACGTCACTCCCTCAGGCTTTTCCTCCTGCCTTTCTAGTCCATTCATCATGGCCTCTTTTGCTTCCTCCTCCTCATCTTCCTCCATTTGGACATTGTTTTATCCCAGGGCTCAGTTCTCAATCTCTTCTCTCATGACTTTTTCTTTTTTTGAGACGGAGTTTCACTCTGTCCCCAGGCTGGAGTTCAGTGGTGTGATCTCGGCTCACTGCAACCTCTGCCTCCTGGGTTCAAGCGATTCTCCTGCTTCAGCCTCCTGAGTAGCTGATGTTACAGGTTTGTGCCACCATGCTCGGCTAATTTTTGTATTTTTAGTAGAGACAGCATTTCCCCATGTTGGCCAGCCTGGTCTCAAACTCCTGACCTCAGGTGATCTGTCTGCCTTGGCCTCACAAAGTGTTAGGATTACAGGCATGAGCCACTGCACCCAGCCTCTCGTGACTTTTTCTACCGTGTATATGCTAGCGATTTCAAAATGTATGTCTCTTGCTCAGATCTCTCTCCCTAATTCCAGATTTCCATATCAGCCTGCCTACTTGACACCTCTATTTGGTTAGCTATTGGGTATCACACACTTGTAGACCCAAAATTGGGCTACTGATGGCCTTCCTGAAATCTACACCTCATGTAGTCATTCCTACTTTGGGTAAGGGCAACTCTTCCAGTTGTTCTGCCAAAAATCTTGGTGTCATTCTTGACTCATCTCTCTCTCTCTCTGACACCTCACATCTAATCTCTCAGTAAATCTTGTCAGGTCTACCTGAAGAATATGTCCAGAAGCCAGTCATATCTTCTACATCTGAGCCACCCTCATCTGCAGTCTACATGAGTGTCATAGACTGGCAATTGATAGTCGTGGCTTTTAAAAACTTCCCTTTTCATCAATTCTTAACTCAGTGGATGTACTTAAAATATAAGTCAAATTGTGTCAGTCCTCTGCCCCAGCCCTTCTGATTGCCTCCCATTTCACTCTGAGTATGTGTCAAAGTTCCTCCTAATTATCTCCCTTGCTCTGCTTCAGCCGCACTGAAATTCTTGCCATCCTTTATCTACCCCTAGTGCTTAAAGACTCCAAGCACACCTCTGTACTTGGCCATTCTCTGTGTCTGGAATGCTTTTTCCACAGATATCCTTCTAGCTTACTCTTTCCATTCCTTCAGTTCTTTATTTAAAACCTCCTTTCTACTAAGAAGTAGAAAAAGGGTAAAAAGAAACACATTATGGAACAACCACTTTCTGAGGAAGAACCAGGTACTACCCAGACGCATCATGCTTAAGATTCAACTGGGAGTGTACCAGGGAGGCTCTCTAATGCAACCAAGGGAAGGTTCAATGAAACAAAGTGATTTATCATC
>NW_016834676.1:0-3012 GCF_001698545.2 Rhinopithecus bieti | reverse complement strand
CCCGCCGGGAGCGGCTTTTATGTCCTGGGCCGGGGAGTGGGAGGGCAGTGGGTGGGACATAGGTGGGTCGGGGGCGGGGCGTTAGGCGTGGCTAGGCAGGTTCCGGTTCTTCTCCGTGGGAGGTCGGGTTGCACCTGCGCCATTGACCCGTGTCTTTCCCGGGCGCGGGAAAGTTGACGGTGAAGAACCCGGAACTGCGCCATCTTGCCTCCGTTCCTCCAAACGTGGAGGACGTCAAGTAACTTGCCCTACATAATGGAACTAGGCAGTGATCGAGCCAGACTGTAAAACCAGCTATATCTGATTGTAAAACCAGTTTTATGCTCTTTCCATGAGACCAGGGGTAGGCAACTACAAGCTATGGGCCAAGTCTGACCCACCTCCTGTTCTTGTAGATAGTGTTTTATTGGAACACAGCCTGACTCATTCACTCTCATATTATCTATGGCTGTTTCATGCCAGAGTGGCAGGTAACACAGACCATGTGGCCTGCAGAGCCTATGATATTTACTACCTGGCTCTTTACAGAAAACATTTGACATAGCCCCTGGCCTAGCCATATATGTTTCCTGTAAGAGCCTGGTCAGAACCTTGAGCCATGCCTGCATGTGGGGAATGGGAAAAGGAAGGCAGATTGAAGAGCCCAAATGGAAGTTCCCAGTAATAATAAGGAAGAGACGTTATGCCAGTGGCAAAAAAAGACAAAGAAGGACATATTATCAAGAGTAAGGGGAACTGACCATCAAACGCTTCAAAGCCACCAAAAAAAAAAAAAAAAAAAGGCTGGAGCCTAAGGAAAGGCAGCTAGGTGGACCGGGCAATGTGCCTTTCTCAGTAAATGGTGGGGACAGAAATCAGATGATGCTACTTATCGGGTGGCTGAAGATGGGTGAGGAGCGAGTGTAGATTCATCTTCAAAGTATTTGGTGATGAGGTTAAGAGGGTAGAGCAGTCACCTGCTGGCATAACCATGCTAAGGTGGGAATTTTTAGGGAAAGGATATAGAACATTGAGCAAGACAGTAAGTGGAGGAGAGGAAGGCAGCAGAGAGGAAAACAGGATGCTGAAGTGATAGACGAAGATGAACCTGTGATCACATCAGGGCGTCTGCTGGGGTCTCAGGACTCCTCTTGGGATGGGATTTTGGACCCTTCCGGGTGAGAAAGGATGGGCTCGCCATCATCAGCTGAGGCAGGCGGGGCCTCAGCGCAGCACAGAATCATCCCCTGGGCCTTAAGGCGTGGTGTCAGCTGAAAATTCACTGACCCATGAGCCCTTGGCCTCTCTCCCCCTCTGAAAGAGCGGTGGCCTGCCCCCGATTGCAAAAGCCCTGGAGCTTCTGCAAGCTGCTACTGCTTTCCAGGACATGTGCAAAGAGGGACAGGGGCGGTTCTGCAGTGGAGCCAATGGCCCCACCCGTGGCACTGGTGTATCCCCAAGCAGATGAGGTGAATGTGTGTCAGCCAGGGCATAGGGGGCGACGGCGAAACCGACAGCGGAGTCCAGGCCTGTGCCCGGTGGAAGAGGGTCCCAAGGGACCTGTCAGTGGATTCCAAGGGAAATCAAAGAACGCCTGGGATCCAGGAGGGGGCCAGAAGATTCAGGGGGTCAGTCCACCTGCTCAGAGGAGCAGAGGAGAGACTGTCCCTCAAGAATGAGACGGGAAGTGCAGAGGGGAAATGCCGCACCGCCTGTCCAAGAAGACAAGGCCAGTCATGGTCGCCTACCGCTCATGCTAGGCAAGCCATCCAGCCATGAGGTGAAAGAAGGAGAGCAAGACAGCTTCCCTGTCGGAGACACGTATGGAAGCCAAGAGCTCCAGGGTCATCGAACCTGCCCAAGCAAGCAGAAACAGGTTTGGAGAGAGAAACCGTCAAGACACGGATCTCCGAGGAGTGTCTCCCTGACGGACTGGGAAGTGATCTGTGTCGAAGACATTCAGCCAGACCGAGAAGAATTTAGGCTCCTGAGAACCCGGGGAGACAGAGCAAGTCCAGCCTGGGTAACATAGTGAGACTACATCTCGATTTGAAATAAAAAAGATTGGGCAACTTTATAAATTTTATAAAATAGGCTAAAATGAATTAGAGTTGGCATAAATTGCATTATCCTTTATAATCAGAAAGTCATCTGATTAATATATTTTAGCCAATATATCAGATTTACAAAGATGACACATTTAAGAGCTGTGGTCAACCATTTCAAGTTTTAGCTCCCCAACACCCCCCCTTTTTTTTCTTTTTGTGACACAGTTTCACCCTGTCACCCAGGCTGTAGTACAATGGCATGATCTTGGCTCACTGCAACCTCCATCGCCTGGGTTCCAGTGATTCTCATGCCTCAGCCTCCTGAGTAGCTGGAATTACAGGTGTGTGCCTCCACATCCAGCCAATTTTTGTATTTTTCATAGACAGAATTTTCACATGTTGGCCAGGTTGGTGTTGAACTCCCAACCTTGTGATCCACCCACCTCAGCCTCCCAAAGTGCTGGGATTACAGGCATGAGCTACTGCACGTGGCCCCTTTTAGCCTTTTTTAAGAGTCTATTGAGGGCAACGAAGGCAATGGACTTTAGCCTTAGAAATAGGTGAATACAAAATTAATGTGCAAAAATCACAAGCATTCTTATACACCAGTAATAGACAAATAGAGAGTCAATTCATGAATGAACTCCCATTCACTATAGCTTCAAAGAGAATAAAATACCTAGGAATCCAACTTACAAGGGATGTAAAGGATCTCTTCAAGGAAAACTACAAACCACTGCTCAGTGAAATAAAAGAGGACACAAACAAATGGAAGAACATACCATGCTCATGGACAGAAAGAATCAATATTGTGAAAATGGCCATACCGCCCAAGGTAATTTATAGATTCAATGCCATCCCCATCAAGCTACCATGAGTTTCTTCACAGAATTGGAAAAAACTGCTTTAAAGTTCATATGGAACCAAAAAAGAGCCCGCATTGCCAAGACAATCCTAAGGCAAAAGAATAAAGCTGTAGGCACCA
>NW_016834675.1:0-4326 GCF_001698545.2 Rhinopithecus bieti | reverse complement strand
AAGGAACCAGATTCAGCTTTCTAGTTAAAAATAAAAGATTTTAGCATAACCCTTGATTGAATCGAGCTTCGATTCTCCTTTTCTTGTTTCTCTCAGGTTTGTCAAAGATCAGATGGCTGTAGATGTGTGGTATTATTTCTGAGGACTCTGTTCTGTTCCATTGGTCTATATCTCTGTTTTGGTACCAGTACCATGCTGTTTTGGTTAGTGTAGCCTTGTAGTATAGTTTGAAATCAGGTAGCGTGACGCCTCCAGCTTTGTCCTTTTGACTTAGGATTGTCTTGGCAATGCGGGCTCTTTTTTGGTTCCATATGTACTTTAAAGCAGTTTAGCAGACTTTTTATTGGAAATTGTAACAAGCATGAAAGAATTGGATTTGGATGGCAATTAATTTTCATTTTCTAAACTACCCTCTGAAGGAAGTTCTAAATAAACAAAAGAAAAGACATTAAATAAGAACAAGAACAGTGACAAAAAAAGAGAATCAAGGGGCTTAGATCGTTTACAAAATATGCATTGTGGTAGACCTGCGGTAATAGAGTATTGAAGATTTTACATTTCAAACAAGGTGAAGAGGGAAACGTTTTTCAGGTTAGAACAAACATATACAAGAAAAGGAATCTAAAAACTGAAGAAATATAAGAGCTTGCTCATTGTGGGAGGAGGTTTATTTAACAAGGGTCTATAGTAGAGAATATAAATCTATAAGTGAAAATTTATATTAGTATTATATATGGTAATATTTAACATAATTTATATAATATGTAACATCTTTAGATATTTTAAGCATAAGAAAATTTGAAAGTACAGAAAAAGCAAAATTAGACTTGTCTTTAGCTTCATGGAACTGCAAATACTGGAGATAACTTTGGGAAATGCTAGATATTACGTGGTTGATACAGAAATAATCAGTGACATGAGAATGGTTGTTTTTATTTAAAAAAATAAATACAATCATGTAAGTCTCCTCCATGATATACAAAAAATAAATACAATCATGTAAGTCTCCTCCATGATATACCTCTGACATAGATCTGAATGCCTTAACATGGCACAAACTACCCTTTTTGGTTTGGTATATGCTATAAGCTTCACAAGTTCAAAGATCTCATGTTTTTTTTAACCCATTGTAGCAGGAGAGAAAAAATATATTTACATGTTAAAAATCACTTGTGGAGATTTAACAAACCTTCCAATGCTCTATCTCTGTTCCATCAATAAGTAAGACTCTCCGGCAGTGGGACCAAAGCATAAACAGGTATTTTCTTCCTTTTCATTATAAGATGAAACATAGATCTGAAAAACTCACCACAAAAGTGTAAGTTACATGCCTTTGTACCCACCACACAGGCCAAAATATAGAATATTGTCAGTCTCATCTTAAAAACTCTTCCATATACCCCATTCCAATCATACCCGTTTTGATCCCTCAAAAGTAACTACTATTTGGCTCACATACTAATCAGCTTTGCATTTCTTACAGTTTTGTTATTCAAGAGAATATCTGGTACACTGTAATTTAGTGTTGCCCATTTAAAAGCATTGTTATTTATTTTCAATTTTAACAATGTATCTATTGAAGAACCTGAGATACTGGAAGTTGAAAATGGGGATATGCTAATTCAATAATATCTTTGTATCCATTATTTGGTTATCCTATAGTAGAGTTAATATAGGAATGGCAAGATAAAGCCTTGATTTTTTTTTTTTTTTTTTTTAATTTACCGGTTTTCAAGATAGTGGATTGTTTCCCTAAAATCTTCCACCCTCTTTAAATTATGATGCCTCCTCTTCATCTCTTGCCATGTTTACAAATTGTATTGCATTGCAATCCTTTTAGTATTTGCTATATATGTTGTTACCAACACTTCTTATGAATATGTATCTTCCAGAAACTAAAGATGAAGAAAAACAAATTATTCTTCTGTATATTTTAGCTGTGTAAAACTTTCTTTTTATGTGGTCCATGTTCTAGCCTGCCGACTTTCTTTTATTGGAGAAAACTGCTTGTAGTATAGAAATGATAAGATTTGGCTTGGTAAAGGATAGAGAAAATAAAAGACTTTTTGCTTGGATATTAAATGCATCATTTGTATCCTCTTTCTGGGCACTAAATACTACTGATGATAATGGCAAACATGGTATGGGTTGAGAGTCAGATGACATGTGGTAAATCCATTTAAGTTCCCAAGAAAGAGATGGTAGGCCTGTAATAGTCCCCCAGGGAAACATAATATTACATTAACACATAGAACCAGGAGACAAGGAAAGAAAATGCCACCTGAGCTCCCACTCTTTGGAAGCTAACAGCAATTTCAGAAACTTATGCTGTGCTGTGGTTTTGTGGAATTGCCACACTAAGTAACATGAAGAAAAGCCCTGAGGATCTCTTTTAAGACTGATATCATCAGTTTGTTTGCCAGGAGATATTCTCTAATGAATCTAAGTGGGGCCAAAACAGACAAAACAGATACGAGACTCCAAATTTCTGAATGGAAGAGCCCTACTGGTGATGGGTAGCTTGGATCTGGGTCTCCCTTGCACATGGGGATGTCATTGTGTTTATTTTGGGGAGTGTATTACTTTAATGTTCACAAGAAAATGGTAAGAGGTTTACATCACATCATTATCTTATTATTTATAATATTAAAGTGATGTATACTCATTAAAATAAATTTAGCATAGAAAGGTACATTTTAAAAACTAAAAGTTCCCCAAATCTATCTTCTTTCAGCACCCCAATTCAATTCTATTCATATAATCACTGCTAATATTTTAATGCATATCCTTGAAGAGATTTAAATATACGTAAAGGATACATATTAATATATATCATTAACATAAACTTTAAAAATATATTGTTGTCAGTAAGTTGATGGTTTTTTTTTTTAGTTGAAATCATACCAAAGATAACTTTTCACATCAGTATGTATCTGCATACCCGCTTTGGTATTTCTTAACAGCTGTCATTGTTTCATTGTGTGGATATAGTAGCATACGTGTAACCAGAAACCTTTCCTTTGGATTTAGGTAATTTTCAGATTTTTTACGTATCCAATTCCGTCTTAAATTTCCTTATGTATGTCTCTTTGCACACGTATGATAGCACATCTGACAGATGTTGCCAAATTGCCCTCCAATAGACACTTCTGGCCACAGTACATGGACCACCTATTTATTGGTCTTTACAACTCTGTTAGATTGAGTTGAAATGTGTCACCAATTCTTGTTCGATTTCCTTTTTTTTTTTTTTTAGCAAGATAGACCATTTTTTCGTGTTTATATTGTTTTTAGAGCAATGCGGAATAGTGGTTAAATGTTCATGGTTTGGAGCCAGACTGTCTAAATCTCCATTCCAGCATTTAATAGCAGTGTGACCACATCCAAGTAACTTCTCTGCACCTCACTTTCTTCCTGCATAAAATGGGATGATAGTGATATTTTCTACAACTTGCTTTTGTGAGGATTCAACAGGTTAATATTTGTAAATCATTTTTATAGTTCCCAAGACACAATAAAGATATTATAAATATTTACCATTATAAAATTTTTTTATAAAGGAACTACATAATTATGTTCTTTGTCCATTTTTTTCTGTTCATTTATTTGTCTTTTTATTGATTGCAATTGCAAGAGTTTGTTCGAGATTAAGAACACTAACCTTCTCTCTTCCCTGCATCTTCAAAATTTTAATTTTCTTAAGCAAGAACTATATCTCTTTGGATACTCAATAACAAACATATTTAAGCACTTTATCAAAATTTCCATTTATCTAATCATTTAAAATTTATTGAAACAAAAGCTTATTTATTTTCTATATATTGGGATAACACTGAGAATACAGAAGTGAAAAAGAAAACAGATCATCTTTGCTTTTCTGAAGTTATACTCCAGCAATAGATGGAAGTTGCCATTTTGATACAGTGCAGCAAATGAACATGATTTATGGTGGAAGGGAGTAAAAAGAGTCTTTTATGATGCCAGTGAAAATCAAGGTATGAATGGCATTCCAACAAGAAGGTTGAGTGTTTTAGAGGCATGAAAGTATTCTCTGATGAATGACAATAGAAGACTATCATATTGGCCTCCTGGAATAAAGGCTCCATTCAGAGTTATTATTTTATTCAGTTTCCCATGGGCACAGATTATCTGAAGCCCAAAAACACTGACACTATTATTTGAGAAGATATGGTTAGAGGAACTAAAATTCCTTTAGAAAAAAGAGGGAGTATGTAGTAACTTCCATGAGAAGTTGAGAAGTTGAAATCACAAAGAATCTGTAGAACCTCTACCTGTCCCTTTTTTTTTTTTTTTTTTTTTTTTTTT
>NW_016834674.1:0-875 GCF_001698545.2 Rhinopithecus bieti | reverse complement strand
AAAACTGGAGAGAAGTCTTCGGAGTAACTGCTTTGTGATGTGTGAATTCATCTCACAGAGTTACACCAATCGTTCATGGAGCCGTTTGCCAGTACTGTTTTTGGGGTATCTGAGAAGGGATACTTTTGATAGCTTTGAACTCTATGGTGACAAAGGAAATATCCTTAGATAAAATCTAGAAAGCAGCTTTCTGAGAATCTGCTTTGTGATGTGTGTATTCATCTCACAGAGTTACACTACTCTTTCATGGATCAGTTTGCTAGCACTGTTTCTGTGGAATCTGAGAAGGGATATTTTGGATTGCGTTGAATCCCGTGGTGAAAAAGGAAATATCCTCCAATAAAAACTAGAAAGAAGCTTTCTGAAAAACTGCTTTGTGATGTTTGTATTCGTCTCACAAAGTTACACCGTTCTTTTCATCTGCAATGGGATATTGTGAGCGCATTGAGTGCTCTGGTGAAAAAGGAAATATCCTCAGATAAAAACTGGACAGAAGCCTTCGGAGAAACTCCTTTGTGATGTGTGAATACATGTCACAGAGTTACATCGTTCTTCCATTGAGAAGCTTGCTAACACTGGTTTCATGGAATCTGCAACTTGATATTCGGGAGGGCATTGAAGCCTGTGTTTAAAAAGGAAATATCCTCGGATAAATACAAGAAAGAGGTTTTCTGAGAAACTCCTTTGTGATGTGTAAATTCATCTCACAGAGTTACACTACTCTTTCATGGAGCAGTTTGCTAGCCCCGTTTTTATGGAATCTGAGTAGGGATATTTTAGACCTCTTTGAAGCCTATGGTGACAAAGGAAATATTCTCATATAAGAACTAGAAAGAAGCTTTCTGAAGAACTGTTTTTTGATGTATGAATTCATT
>NW_016834673.1:0-870 GCF_001698545.2 Rhinopithecus bieti | reverse complement strand
GTTGGACTCTCGCCTGTCTTCATTGAAGGATCCACGTGATAGTCCCACAATCCTAGCAGATGGCAGTGACGAGTCAGCCTGAAGAAATCTCCAGCAGAGCTTCAGAAATAACAGCGCGAAATCCCTGAGGATCCTAAAGGACCTACGGGAGGCGTCAGACCTGCCTAGACCGTGTAGGGGTGAGTCTTCCTGAGGGTTTCCCCCTGTCATTTCTAGGTACAGCCCACCTGTTTTCTGGGGCTGCTCTCCCTGGTAGGGCTTCGTGGCAGAGCAGTACTGCGCAGTCTCAGAAGCTGCTGGGCTGTGTTTTGCTATGGGAATGTTGCAAGTGACGTATGTTTCCATGTGTATGTGGCCGTGTGTGTGTGTTTGTGTGTCTCTGTGTGTGTAAGTGATGTCTCCTGAAAGCAATGTGGGTCTTAACACTGCACCGCTTTCTTTTTCGACTCGCCCCACCTTCTGGATCGCCTGTCTCTGTGGCTCTGCTTGGGCTGCGTCGCGTCGTGTCCTTTGTTTTTCTGTGGTTCCTGATAATCCGCGGTAACTGGGGGACTGCTTAAAACCCTGAGGCCAAAATCACCTTCCCCGGTTATTATTTTTTTTTTTTAACAGTTATAGGATTGCTTTTTATTTAATCAATTTCTTATCTTTATGACTTCTTACTTTGAGGTTTTCAAATTAACATCTTGAGATAACTGCAGATAAGTGAGTTTCAGGCTTTCTTCTTTATCAGGCATTTGTAGTGTAAGTCTACTTCAAAAACGTCTGACTTCATATTACACATATTGGTATAATATATTTTTATTGTCATTAAATTTAAAATACTTTTATTTCCAGTGTACCTCTTTGACATATATTTTATTTTATAAA
>NW_016834672.1:0-2778 GCF_001698545.2 Rhinopithecus bieti | reverse complement strand
AAGGACTAAGACATTTTACTGTGTCTTAAGAGGATTCCTTCTCCAGCCGTTCAGTTTGCACCCCAGAAATGACCCATTCACACTAAGGTTGAATGTCCCTAGGTATATCTACGTGTTATCTGGGATTTAAGCCTTAATCTAAATTCATAAATGAACTCCTAAGGTGGAATTCCAGGACTCACACATGTGGAGAGTGTGTCCTAGGATAGCTGTGTTTGAAATGCTTGTTCCCCGCTGCCGTAAAAAAACAGCACTTGAACATTAATTTATTTAGTAAGGCAGATTATTATTTTTACTTCCTGCAGAAAGGGTACACTCACCAGCAGTTTTGCCAGAAGAGTACACCCAGCAAAGGCGACAGCGTCATTTATAACCTGACACATCCACTCTACTGGTGTGTCTGGTTTCCATTGGCTGGAACGGGAGGTCACATTCTGTATTTGCCCCAACTGGCTAGCAACTTAGAACTTTTTAAAAGAGGCAAAGGTAGAGGAGAACAAAGGAAGGAGGAAGTAACTTATGGAATGCTGAGAAAGATAAGAACACTTTTAAATAAGGAAGAGGAATACACTATGACCTAATGCTTGCTTGGACCAATATAAGCATGCCAGGGCAAATATTTAGGCTAAATTGTGGAAGCTAAGAACTTAAAGCACATTGATTTCTTTATTACGGCTAGCAGATATTTAAAAATGTTAGCACGGGTCTTTGAATGAATTTTGCATCTAAGATAAGTTACTATTTATTCCTAATTAGACGAAGAGGAAAGTCTTTTAAGAGGAACTGCTACTTTGGTTTTTATAGCTGAAAACACCAAGATAGCTTAAAACTACCCGGAGGTAAACTACCTTGGAAAAAGGTGAGTCATAGTGGCACAGTCAGTTATTCTTAGATCAATAATAAGAACTGTCAGAAAGGGTAAAATGTGAAATTATAATTTACAATAAAAGTTGAAAAGCCTTAGAACAATGTGGATCTGGGCCCCCTCCACACTCCCTAATCTAGGAGTTACTATGTGGGTGTGATTGACTAATGATTATTTATTTATTTTTAGAGAAAGGGTCTCATTATGTTGCCCAGGCGGGTCTCAAACTATGGGCTCTGAGCGATCCTCCTGCCTCAGCCTCCCAAAGTGTTGGGATTACAGGCGTCAGCCACCGCGCACCGCCTATCTGCGGGTTAAACAATAAAAGCGGCCGGAAGCGGTGGTTCAGGCCTGTAACCCCAACACCTTGGGAGGCTGGAGGATCGCTTGAGCCCAGGAGTTCGTGACCAACCTGGGCAACAAGGCGAGACCCTGTCCCTACAAAAAGTTCAAAAATTAGACGGGCGTGGTTGCTGCCGCCAGTAATCCCAGCTACTTGGGAGGCTGAGGCGAGAGAATCACTTGAGCCCGGGAGGCGGAGGTTGCAGTGAGTTGCGATCGCGCCACTGCACTCCAGCCTGGGTGACAAAGCGAGGCTGCGTCCCGAAAAACAAAAAAACCCCAAAACTCCCAAACCCTCAAGAGAAGATATGGTGATCTGGGAAACCTGAAATGGGATCAGGGAAGGCTGTGAGATCGCAGGCCCCGCCGCAGCAAGGCGCCTGATGAGAGCTCCCGCAGGCCTTCGCAAGCCGGTGCCCTCAGCCGACGATGTTCAGGGACAAGCGGGCGCGGCGCTCGGACAGGGCGGACCCGCCTCCAGCAGGCACCAGCACCACGCTGCCGGCATCGGCCGAGACCCCCCCGGGCAGTTCCGCCTCAGGCTCCGGTCTGCGCAGCCGCGGGAAGCCGCGCCCAGTTTTTCCGCCCATCGCCACGACAGCGACTGCATGGCGGGCGCAGAGTTGCGGGCGGCGCTGGAGCAGCGGCTCGGTGCCCTGGCCATCCACACCGAAGTCATGGAGCACCCCGAGGTGAGACCCCTAAAAGTGACCGCCGAGACAGGCCCAGTGGGGTGGGCTGTGTTGCACGTCCGTCGGGCGAGGCAGCCAAGATCAGGTGTCTCAGGGTCAATGTACCGTGAGAACGTCGCTCCTGGAATATTTCCCCGGTCTCAAAATACGAAGGTAACCCTGCAGGGGCAGCAGAGGACTTCCGTCTTGGGACCATGAGGTTACTGCAAGGAAATCTTTCCTCTTGGAGTGATTTGCTTACATTCCGTGTTAAGAACTAGCACAACATACGGAGGACTGTGCATCTTAAATCGGTCTGGGGTGTTGGGTCAGTCTGTCCACTTTTTGTGTAGATAAAACCAGCAAGTAGTTAACACTGTGTTCAGTAGGTACGACGTATCGGGCACCATACATAGAGCAGGACATTGAGGTTCAGAGTGATATTTTTCTACCGTGGTCAGGGTTGATCACAAAGCATTCAGCATGGCAGAAACCACCACCCCTAAAAGTGCTTACCAAAATTGACATGCCTGTATTTTCATAAATTGTAACATTTGTTGTGTTTTGATTGGAAGTCTTACTTGCGTTTATTTATTTGTGACTGAATTTCTCTCTGTGGCCCAGGCTGGAGTGCAGTGGCGCGATCTTGGCTCACTGCAACCTCTGCTTCCTGGGTTCAAGTGTTTCTCCTGCCTTAGCCTCCAAATAGCTGGGACTACAAGCGCGCTGGCTAATTTTTGCATTTTTAGTAGATACGGGGTTTCACCATGTTGGCCCGGCTGGTCTCGAACTCCTGACCTCAGGTGATTCTCCCACCTGGGCTTCCCAAAGAGCTAGGATTACAGGCGTGAGCCACCGCACCTGCCCGGCCACTTGCAAATATTTCACAGAACCAATGTG
>NW_016834671.1:0-3334 GCF_001698545.2 Rhinopithecus bieti | reverse complement strand
TGAGCATTTATAATGGAAATGCAATGTGAGTACCAGTTACAAACCCAATTAATGTTGGATGCTTCAAGTTAAAGTGAGAGGAGCAGTAGTTACACCTAGATATAGTTTAGTTTGAGTATACCGTAAGGCTTCTCACATTCTCCCTGCTAACATTCCCAAGTATTCTCTGGTGGTACTCTTGTCCACCAAGTAGCTCTCATTATTTGATTTCCAGTTTCATTAGAATGTTGTATAGACTAGTCACAAAAACAAGGTCCCTAAGTCCTAGGACAAGAGATACTATAGCAAGGCACATAAGCTGCAGCTAAATGTCTTCCATCATATATTAATCCTATTTTATTAATATAATAACTAGTATAATTAATATACAATACAACATATTAGTATATTATTTTATTACTACAATAAATATATTCTGTTAATATAATATATAATACATCTACATTATATATATACACACACACACATATGCACACATGTGTTTATTGTAACACTATTCACAATAGCAAAGACTTGGAACCAGCCCAAATGCCCATCAATGATAGACCGGGTAAAGAAAATGTGGTACATATACACCATGGAATACTAGGCAGCCATAAAAAGGATGAGTTCAGATAGTATATATTATCTAATTATAATTATGCATTGAAACATATAATTATATATTAATAACATTAAATGTATCTTTACATATATTTAAAAACATAATTAAAATCTCTAATAAATTTATTAAAAGTAAATCCCTTAAGAAATCAATCCCTTACTCTTCTAATAAATTCCTTAGCGTATAAATGGTTTTTTTAAACCCATTCTCCAGAAAGACCATTATAATTTCCCTTTAAATATAGACAGCTTGACCATATAAAAGTCTTTTTTTTTAATCCTTTTATTGTGCCTTAGACTCTTCATGACATGCTTGGACTTTCTGGTTTGTCTGGTTTGTCCTGAATATACCTCTTTCTTAAACAACCAGTCATTTTATTCTAGGTCCAAATTAACCATACAAGATTTTTTTCTTATATAAAACTATTTCTTTTTAATCTTTCTCACCAAAATTAAAAAACTTATTTCTATAGCTTTCTTTACATCTCTCTTATTTCATGATTCCTTTTACCTTGTTTTATACATAACCTTTAAATAAGCTTTGAATCAGACAAAAATTGTTCACCTTTTAAGAAGGACACTTCTTTAGAATGTTTTACTACAATATATTTTTCTTGGAAAATACCCAAATAATGAAATATCTATAATTTAATATAACTTTAGAATCTAAATTATGACAAGTTTGTCTATAAGTATTTATCACATTACATTTACCTAATTATTTTATTATAATTATCTAGATTCTTTATGAAAACTCTGATAGTCATTATTTAAAGTTATGAAAGTCTCCATTGCAAAATTCTGAGACAGTGAAGAAGATAAGACCTAACTGACTCCATCTTTCTTCTAATCTTTACGCTGTCCTTGTTCATTCCTGGTCTTTGGGAGAAACTTCGTTTGTAGTTTGCCTTTGAGACAAACATGATAACAGTCCTTCATCTCATCCACCATTATACAAGACATGGTCAAATCCTCTCACAGTACAAGGTAATCTCTGGTACCCCCAAAGCCAAAGAGTTCAGGTCACGCAATACAGGAAAACAAAGCTTTAGACCTAAGAAGAATCTGCCCATGACTCTTAAAACTCCACAAAGAAAACAGAGCACCCCAATTGCGGTGAGTGACACCTTTATTCTGAATTCTTTAAAGGGGTTCAAGTCATTATAAACCTCTAGACTTTTTTTGGTACTGCAGATGGCAAACGGGGAAGCAGGAAGTATAGGGTGGAAGAAAAGTAAATGAAAGAACATTTGTTTGTTTTTTTAGACAGGAAGCAAACACAGAAAGTGCATAGTTTTTTGTTTGTTTGTTTGTCTTTCCCTCCTTTGCAGCTGTGAGGAACTTTAGCCAAATTAGAAAGGGTTTGTTACTCATAATTTGGAATTCTTATTTGCATTTTATCAAGTCAGGTAGAGTTGGTCAAATCTGTTGGGAGAAAGACTGCAACAAACAATAACAACAGAAATCCTGAGAATATGAACACTGAGAGCTCTAATGATAAGGAGAAATTGAGACCAACTGGTTGTTAAACTTTAGACAAGATAAAACCCCAATTCAACTACTTACCTAGGGATGGATTTCAGGCTAAAGACTGCTTTCTATCGTCCTAGAAGCAGGAGAAAAAACAAAAAAAGAAAAACTAAAACTCATATTCCCTGCTGGGAGCAAGCTCAAACTCCATAAAGAGTTACCTGCCTTCCATTGTCATGGAAACAGGAAATCTTGCCAACCTTGCTGGAAGCAAGTAAAACTTCTAAAAAAAATGGGGAGTTGTACAGCAAATTAAACTTTAGATTTTGACCAGATTTGGGGGAGATCAGGGATTCTCTGGAGGGTGTACTCCCAGACCTCAGCAAATTATCCTGTTGGTTTGAGCCATAAAATTAGCTCATGCAGGTCCCAGGCACTGATAGGAGATTTGTCAAAGGTCGGGGCACTTCCACTCAGAATCCCTCTGTGGTTACCAAAATGTGAACCATGAAAATCTGAGGCAGGTTTCAGTTAATTGAGAAAGTTTATTTTGCCAAAATTGAGGACACACACCTGTGACACGCCTCAAGAGGTCCTGAGTACATGTGCCCAAGGTGGTCCGAGCACAGTTTGGTTTTGTATATTTTAGGGAGAAATGAGGTGTTCATCAAGATGAACATTGGTTTGGTCTGGAAAGGTGGGACAACTCAAAGCAAAGGCTGGAAGACTTGAAGAAGGGAGGGAGCTTCCAGGTCATAAGCAGTTAAGAGACAAATGGCTGCATTCTTTTGAGTTTCTGATTAGCCTTTTCAAAGGAGGCAATCATATATGCATTTATCACAGTGAGCAGAGGGATGACTTTGAATAGAATGGTAGGCAGGTTTGCCCTAAGCAGTTCCCAGCTTGAGTGATTTTGGGGCCTCAAGATTTATTTTCCTTTCACAGTTTTATGTGTGGCTTTGGGGAAAGGGAAAAGGAAAGTGGTTGTGGTTTCTGTGACCTGCCTTGGGGAGGAGGAATTCTAGTTTCTATGGCTATCCTCAGGGGAGCATAAGGGGCCAGAGTCAGGAGGGCAGAATAAATTGAGAGAAATTTTCTTTCTTTCTCTTTCTTTTCTTTTCTTTTCTTTTCTTTTCTTTCTTTCTTTCTTTCTTTCTTTCTTTCTTTCTTTCTTTCTTTCTTCTTTCTTTTGAGAGAAACTTTCTTTCTCTCCTTCTTTCTTCTTTCTTTTGAGAGAAACTTTCTTTCTCTCTTTCTTTCC
>NW_016834670.1:0-876 GCF_001698545.2 Rhinopithecus bieti | reverse complement strand
GGCCCTGTAGTCTTCAAAGGGATCCGAAATATCAGTTCTCAGATTCCACAACAACAGGGCTAGCCAACGGCTCCACGAAATACAGGTGTAACTCAGTGAGTTGAATTCACACATCACAAAGCAGTTTCTCAGAAAGCTTCTTTCTTGCTTGTGCTGAGGTTATTTGTGGCCTCGGAGCGCCATCGTGTGTCTTATTGCAGATTCTGCGAAAACACCCTTAGAAAGCTTCTGAATGAAAACAATGTTCTACCTCTGTGAGCTGAATTCACCCACAACAAAGAAGTTTCTGAGAAGGCTTCTCTGCAGACTTGTCGGAGGATAGTTCATTATTCACCATGGGATTCAACGATATCCAAGCTTCCACTGCTGAGCTTCTGCAAAGTCAGTGCTAGCAGACTCCTCCATGCAGGAGTGGTGTAACACTTTGAAATGAATTCACACATCACAAAGCAGTTTCTCAGAAAGCTCCTTTCTTGCTTGTGCTGAGTTTATTTGTAGTCTCGCAGCGCCACCGTGGGTCTTATTGCAGATTCTGCGAAAACACCCTTAGCAAGCTTGTGAATGAAAGCAATGATCTAACTCTGTGAGCTGAATTCACCCACAACAAAGAAGTTTCTGAGAAGGCTTCTCTGCAGACTTGTCGGAGGATAGTTCTTTATTCACCATGGGATTCAACGATATCCAAGCATCCAGTTCTGAGCTTCCACAAAGTCAGTGCTAGCAGACTCCTCCATGAAAGTGTGGTGTAACACTTTGAAATTAATTCACACATCACAAAGCAGTTTCTCAGAAAGCTTCATTCCGGTTTTTCTCGGAGGATGTTTCCTTTTCCACCCTAGCCCTCAATGAGCTCCCAATATCACTTTGCAGAAACCA
>NW_016834669.1:0-987 GCF_001698545.2 Rhinopithecus bieti | reverse complement strand
TTTCCTTTCACACGATAGGCCTCAAAGCGCTCACATACATCACTTTGCAGATTATATGAAAACAGTGTTTGCAAACTGCTCCATGAAAAGAAAGGTTTAACTTGGTGAGATAAATTCACACATCACAAAAATCTTTCTCAGAAAGCTTTTTTCTTGTTTTAATCAGATGATATTAACTTTGTCACCACAGGCTTCAATGCAATCCAAAATATCCCTTCTCAGATTCCCCCAAAACAGTACTACCAAACTGCTCCATGAAAAGAATTGTGTAACTCTGTGAGAAGAAATCACACATCACACAGTTGTTTCTCAGAAAGCTTCTTTCTAGTTTTTATCTGTGGATATTTCCTTTATCACCATAGACCTCAATGCGCTCCCATACATCACTTTAGAGATTATATGAAGACAGTGTTTGCAAACTGCTCCATGAAAAGAAAAGTGTAACTCTGTGAGATGAATTCACACATCACAAAGAACTTTCTCAGAAAGCTTTTTTCTTGTTTTTATCAGATGATATTAACTTCGTCACCACAGGCTTCAATGCAATCCAAAATATCCCTTCTCAGATTCCCCAAAGATGGTGGTAATAGACTGCTCCATGAAAAGAAAGTGTAACTCTGAGATGAATTCACACATCAGAAAGCAACTTCTCAGAAAGCTTCTTTCCAGTTATTATCTGAGGATACTTCCTTTTTTTACCATAGGCCTCAATGTGCTCCCAAATATCACTTTGCAGATTACACGAAAACAGTATTAGCAAACTGCTTCATGAAGACTAAGTTGTAACTCTGTGAGATGAATTCTCACATCACAAAGCAGTTTCTCAGAAAGCTTCTTTCTTAGTTTTATCTGAGGATATTTCCTTTTTCAAGATAGGCCTCAATGAGCTCCCAAATATCCCTTTGGAGATTCCAGAAGAAGAGTGTTAGCAAATTTCTCCATGAAAAGAAAGCTGTAGCTTTGTGAGATGAATTCACACATCACAAA
>NW_016834668.1:0-876 GCF_001698545.2 Rhinopithecus bieti | reverse complement strand
CAGCACAGGTTTGAGAAGGGAGAATTTAGTCAACTGAGAAGTTCCCATGAAAGGAGCAAGACCAAGATCACAGACACACCATGAAACAAAAAGCCAGGAATAACTTCCTACCCAAGAGGAGAACAGAGAAGCCTCAAAACCAAAGCTAGGATAAGAAACTTCTAGCCCAAGAGTTACCTTTCAGACAAAGAAGCCTGAGATTCCAACCCAGCTTCAGAGAGTACTCACTCAAAATGTTACTCAAACCGTAGGCTTTTTAATGACTTAGCCATGCATGCAAAAGGCATTCCCTAAGGTGGCACAGAAGATGGAGCCCCCATATCCAAAGATAGCCAAGGAGAAAGAAAGACCCCTGTTGCCAGAGCCAGTGGGCAAAGGCAACAGAGAAAGAGACAAGGGTCCTTATGGGATGAGACCCTTGCAGATTTAGACTTATACAAACTCCTGAGAACTGGCAGGATGACAACCATAAATGGGGTACCAACATTCCTACTCATTGGATTACAAGTTCGCAGGCATCCAATATGATTAACAAAATGGAGATTTCTAGGGCTTCTGTGGGAGAGTACAGAAGGTCTTTTTGAACTTTTTAATGCTGTCAAATGAAGAATGATGAGCTTCATAAATTCAGAAAGGAGAGATTTCATTATGTTTTTGTTTTTTTGAGTCGGAGTTTCACTCTTGTTGCCAAGGCTGGAGTGCAGTGGCGCGATCTTGGCTCACTGCAAGCTGCACCTCCCAGGTTCAAGTGATTATCCTGCCTCATCTTCCCAAGTAGCTGGGGCTACAGGCATGCGCCAGCATGCCCAGGTAATGTTTGTATTTTTTAGTAGAGACGGGGTTTCACCATGTTGGCCAGGATGATCTCAATCTCTG
>NW_016834667.1:0-204 GCF_001698545.2 Rhinopithecus bieti | reverse complement strand
ACATAGCAGTTTCTCAGAAAGCTTCCTTCTAGATTTTATCTGAGGATAGTTCCTTTTTCACCATAATCCTCAATGCGCTCCCAAATATCCCTTTGCAGATCCAATGAAAGCAGTGTTAAGAAACTGTTCCATGAAAAGAAATGTGTAACTCTCTGAGATGAATTCAGGCATCACAAAGAAGTTTCTCAGAAAGCTTCCTTTTAA
>NW_016834666.1:0-2034 GCF_001698545.2 Rhinopithecus bieti | reverse complement strand
GTTATGCACATGTACCCTAGAACCTAAAGTACAATAAAAAAAAGAAAGTTATACAGTGTGTGGTATTTTTGAGATTACTTTTTTTGAGCCTTTTAAGTCAAAGAGTCAGTTTAGTGATTTAAATATGTAAATTGAGAACACCGTAAAATGATAGACTGGATTAAGAAAATGTGGCACATATACACCATGGAATACTATGCAGCCAGAAAAAAGTATGAGTTCATGTCCTTTGTAAGGACATGGATGAAGTTGGAAACCATCATTCTGAGCAAACTATTGCAAGGACAGAAAACCAAACACTGCACGTTCTCACTCACAGTTGGGAACTGAACAATGAGAACAACTGGACACAGGGCTGGGAATATCACATATTGAGGCCTGTCATGGGGTGGGGGGATGGGCGAGGGATAGAATTAGGAGAAATACCTAATGTAAATGATGAGTTAATGTACGTAGCAAAGCAACATGCATATGTATATATATGTAACAAACCTGCACATTGTGAACACATACCGTAGAACTTAAAGTATAATAATAACTGAAATTACCTCAACAAAAGGCAACACCAAGTAGTTACAAACATGTACTACCCAATCCTGACTGAAGGTGGGAGTCCTTCAGTTATGCAATGGTCTAGGGCACAGCAAAAAAAATAAGAGTATTAGACATAAAAGAAGAAACATTTTTAACCCACTCCAATCCGACAGTGTAAAAATATAAGTATATAATTAAGGCTCCCTTATCCATCTAGAGTAATAATGGGCATTGACCCATCTATTAAAAAAAAGAGAGAGAGAGAGCAAGAAGCCAAAAATAGAAGAGAAAGGTATACTTGAAGGAATTGGTTTTCACTACTGTAATGTGAGTGTTAGATAACTTAATGCTATTTAGCCTGATGCTGCTACAATTCTTTTGGTGGGGAGATGGTGGAGTTACAATTATCAGGTGGCTGTATTATATATGCTGAGTTACTTACCCAAAGGAAAAGACTGAGGAAGAATAATTGGATAAATCTGCATTTGTCAATGACACATATATATACTCAAAAGGAAAGGGGAAGTACAAAGAACAAAAAAAGGGAGTATGGGCTAACTATAACAAACAGAACAATCACATCAGATTAATGTCTAGATATTTAGGTCTTATGTCCTAATAAACAAAAGATTAGTACTGATAATATGATACCTAAATGACATGTCTATGACAGCTACAGTGAAACAGAAGCCAAATAGATTTATTGTAGAAAGAAATGGCACAAGAAAACATTGGCATGCAATTGCTTTTGATAACCATCTCTTACGAGACTTAATAAATAGCATCTTTGGGTTTATTTTGAATATGTCTAACTGGGATGGCTGCTTCTTTTTATTTGGTAGTTCAATTAGTAGCAGGGTGGTCAACATGAAAGCTAAATTTGCCACATTGAGACCTCAAACCATGGTGGCAACACTTTATTTCCGTGAAACAGGGAAAATCCTTATGAATGAAGAACTAAGGAGTAAAATCACTGGTAGCTTATACAGGACTTAAAAAGTCTTTTCAACTAAGACATTTCTACATGAAATTTGGTACTTTATAATGGGTATAGTCATATATATGTCACAAACTTAAAGATTACTAAAATATGCACATAAAGGTAACAGTAAGCAACAACAAAAGTAATCAGAAGTGTCAAGGTACTGACCCATGTTCTGAAGGAGCAATGAAGTATAAACAACACTGCACCCTGTTATCAGGCATCTAACGTCTGTCAACTCATGATCCTGCATTTAGGTAGTCCTCAAATTTACTAGCAATGTAATCGATAACAGGCTTCCAGCTAAAGAATGCAAACAAACAAAACAAGTTGCAATTCTACATATGAATTAACTGATGACTGTTAAAGGACAATAATCAATATTTTCAAACAGGCAAAATGAATTTACCAGTGGAAGATATGTCAAGTTATTCTATATAAAGATTCAAAAATATAAATTATGTTGAATAAATCTTTATTCATTATTTCAAAACCTTCCAAATGAAAGAAAATAAACC
>NW_016834665.1:0-1972 GCF_001698545.2 Rhinopithecus bieti | reverse complement strand
AGATTCTTTAACGTTTTGAACTGATGATATTTCCTTTATCAGTGTTGACCACAATGTGATACAAAACATCCCTTATCAGTTTCCTGAAAGATATTGTTAACGGCCTGCGCCCGGAATCATAAGTGTAACTCTGTGAGATGAATTCACACATCACCAAGTAGTTTCTAAGAAAGCTTCTTTCTAATTTTCATCTGAGGATATTTCCTTTGCGACCATAAGCTTCATTGCGCTAAGAAGTATCCCATTGCAGATTTCAAGAAAACTGTGTTAGCAAAATTATCACTGAAGAGAAACGTGTGACTCTGTGAGTTACTTTCACACATCACAATGCAGTTTCTCAGAAGGCTTCTTTACAGTTTCTGTCTGAGTTTATTTCCATCTTCAGCATAGCCCTTAGGGTGTCCCCAAATATCACTTTGCAGAATCCACGACAACAGTGCTAGCACACTCTTCCAAGAATAGAAGGGTGGAACTCTGTGTGATGAAGTCACACATCAGAAAGCAATCTCGCAGAAAGATTCTCTCTAGTTATTATCTGAGGATATTTCCTTTTTCACCATTGGCCCCAATGGGCTCCGAAATATCACTTTGCAGATTCCACAAAAAAAGTGTTAGTAAACTGTTTCCTGAGGACTAAGTTGGCACTCTGTGAGATGAATTCACAGATCACAGAGAATTTTCTCAGAAGGTTTCTTTCACCTTTTGAACTGATGATATTTACTTTATCAGCGTAGACCATAATGCAATCGAAAGTAGCCCTTCTCAGGTTCCCCAAGACAATTTTAATGGACTGCTCCATGAAACATAATGTAACTCTGTGAGATAAATTCACACATCACCAAGAAGTTTCTAAGAAAACGTCTTTCAACTTTACTCTGAGGATATTTCCTTTATGACCATCAGCTTCATTGTGCTAAGATGTATCCCATTGCAGATTTCAAGAAAAATGTGTTAGCAAACTGATCACTGAAGAGAAACGTGTACCTCTGTGAGGTGCTTTCACACATCACAATGCCGTTTCACAGAAGGCTTCATTCCAGTTTTATCTCAGGATATTTCCTTTTCACCATAGCCCTCAATTCGCTCCCAAATATCAATCTGCAGAATCCACGACAAAAGAGTTAACACCCTGTTTCAAGAAGGGAAGGGTGGAACCCTGTGTGGTGAAGTTACACATCAGAAGGCAATCTCTCAGAAAGCTTCTCTGTAGTTATTATCTGAGGACGTTTCCTCTTTGACCATGGGCCCCAATGGGCTCCCAAATATCACTTTGCAGATTCCACATAAAGAGTGTTAGGATACTGATTCCTGAGGACTAAGGTGTAACTCTTTGGGATGAATTCAGAAATCACAAAGAAGTTTCTCAGACAGATTCCTTAACGTTTTGAACTGATGATATTTCCTTTATCAGCGTAGGCCATAATGTGATACAAATTATCCCTTCTCAGGTTCCTCAAAGCAGTGTTAATGGACTGCTCCAGGAAACATAAGTGTAACTCTGTGAGATGAATTCACACATCACCAAGAAGTTTCTAAGAAAGCTTCTTTCTAGTTTTCCACTGAGGATATCTCCTTTGTCCCCATGAGGTTCATTGCGTTAAGAAGTATCCCATTGCAGATTTCGAGAAAACTGTGTTAACCAACTGAACACTGAAGTTAAACATGTAACTCTGTGATGTGCATTCACGTATCGCAATGCATATTCTCAAAGGGATTCTTTCCAGTTTCAGTCTGAGGATATGTCCTTTTTCAGCTTTGCCCTCAATGAGCTCCCAAGTATCACTTTGCAGAATCCACGACAACAGTGTAAGCAAATAGTTGCAAGAAGAGAAGGGTGGAACTCTGTGAGATGAAGTCACACATCAGAAAGCAATCTCTCAGAAAGCTTCTCTCTAGTTATTATCTGAGGACATTTCCTTTTGACTATGGGCCACAAAGGGCTCCAAATTATCACTTTGCAGATTCCACGAAA
>NW_016834664.1:0-876 GCF_001698545.2 Rhinopithecus bieti | reverse complement strand
CTATTTCCCGAAGGGGTAGAGCCACCGTGGAGTCAGGCGGCTAGCGGGGGGCTATTACGCAAAGTGCGTCCTCGCGTCCGCCCCGCCGGTCCTTGAAAGTTACTTTCACTTTCAGTGAGCTCGGGTACGCCGGCCGCCTCCCGTCCGCCTACTTCTTCCTGCGGCTCAGCCCAGGGGGCTGGGGCCTGGGGCCTGGAGAGGTACGGAGGGGGATCTACGGACAGTGGGTCCCCGCTATCAGGTAAAACAGGATGGGGGGGCGGTCAGTTGCTTGGATTTTAGCGGCCAAGCAACCAGTGCGTTGCATGGTTTGGGGGCTAGTAGGAAAGGGGACAGCCAAGGGGGCGGGTTCTCAACAAGGTCCTGCCATATGAGAATATATGGGATTTGATCCAAGTGGCCAGCACGCCCAGGTAGAAAAACCTTGGACTTTACTTTAGTAACGACAGGAAGACAGAATGTCCCTTCAAGTGCCTACCCTACATTAAAGGTGGGCCATTCGGAACGGCACAGAGTAATTAGCTTTCCCCTCCTGATTTCCACACTAAGATCATGGCCCCTTATTCTAACATCCTTGAAACTATTTATAAGGAGAGATAGGGGTATGCTCTGGGTATTACCCATTCTGTAATAGTTTGTAGTCTCCTTCTGCAATAGAATATGGGTTAGAATTCCTGCAAAGGAAAACTGGAGTATCAATAATATCTAGCCGCAAGCGCGCTCCGGAAGCCCGGGTCAGAATCAGTTCAGATAGAAATCTAAATCAGGCGAGAGTCAGGGGACGTCTCCCACCGGTATCCGCTGGCCGTCCTATAGCACGTCCGCCAGGACTGTGTCAGCTTCTGTTTCAGACCTCGCGAGTCACAGATACAGGTT
>NW_016834663.1:0-1498 GCF_001698545.2 Rhinopithecus bieti | reverse complement strand
AGGAAGGTGTGGGGTGATGGTCCGAGATTTGCAAATCTTCAGTAAAATCCACTGATGCTTCAAAAGAAATTGGAAGCTCTTCGTGCTGATATTATTCTGAACCCTGATTACCTATTTAAGGTAAAAATAATGCTCAGTATAATACAAGTTATTTTAGATTTGTTTCTTTTCCTGATTATTTTATTTTATTATTTCTTGAGACAGGGTCTCACTGTCACCCAAGCTGGAGTGCAGAGGCACAGTCATAGCTCATTGCTGCCTTGACCTCCCGGAGTCAAACGATCCTCCCTCCTCAGCCTCTTGAATAGCTGGGAGTACAGGCGTGAGCTACCACGCCTGGCTAAATTTTTTTTTTTTTCTTTTTGGTAGAGACAAGGACTTGCTGTGTTGCCAGGGCTGGTCTTGAACTCCTGGCCACAAGTGATCCTCCTGCCTCAGACTCCTAAAATGCTGGGATTGCAGGTGTGAGCCCCCGCACCCAGTTGAGAACACAGTTTTGTAGCTGAGGTCATCCTTAGGTCATGAAGATGAGGCCCTCTTAGATCCTTTTTAGAGAAGGATGGATCCCAGCGTGGAGCCAGCTCAAAGTAGGACTCAGTAGGACGCAGCTGCTGCTGAGTGCGCAGACAAGCATCTTCACACACGGGACACTGGGATAAGGCAGCTGTGGGAGACCATCGTCAGCTGCCGGCCAGGCACGGTGGCTCCTGCCTATAATCCCAGCACTTTGGGAGGCCAAGTTGGGCGCGTTGCTTGAGCTCAGGATTTCAAGACCAGCCTGGCCAACACGGTGAAATCCCGTCTCTACAAAAAATACAAAAACTAGCTGGGCATGGTGGTGGATGCCTGTAGTCCCAGCTACTCGGGAGGCTGAAGTGGGAGGATTCCTGGAGCCTGGGAGGTCGAGGCTGCAGTGAGCTATGATCACACCACTGCGCTCCAGCCTGGATGACAGAACCAGACCCCATCTCAAATATATATACACATATATATATGTCAACTGCATTCTAAGCATTTGTTGTTGCTTTGTTTTGAAGGGTATGTTTTCAGAAGGACTCATGCATGGACAAGGGACTTATATTTGGGCCGATGGATTAAAATACGAGGTGAGGCATATAACCAGTTATAGTTCTAAACTGTGATTGTTGGATAGAACAATCAGTTTCCCACAATTGAACAGCCTGTTTTCGTAGATGTAATTCAGCAGATGGGTTACGAGAAATTCACAGAACCAGAGGATCTAGTAACTCATGACTGCACCGGACCCAGGAGGAATTGTTACTGGTTTCATTTGTGTGTTCTAGGGGTATTCCACGCCTTCTCAGCACAGAGAGCACACAAACATGTATGCAGCTTGTCCTACTTTTTTTTTTGGAGATAGGGTCTTGCTCTGTTGCCCAGGCTGGAGTACAGTGGTGCAATCATGACTCACAGCAGCCTGGACCTTCTGTAGTCTGTCTTGCTTTTCACAAACACACACAGTTTATTACACACTCTC
>NW_016834662.1:0-3846 GCF_001698545.2 Rhinopithecus bieti | reverse complement strand
CAAAAAAACAGCTCCTGGATTCATTGATTTTTCTAAGGGTTTTTTATGTCTCTATCTCCTTCAGTTCTGTTCTGATCTTAGTTATGTCTTGCCTTCTGCTGTCTTTTGAATTTGTTTGCTCTTGCTTCTCTAGTTCTTTTAATTTTGATGTTAGGGTGTTGAATTTAGATCACTTCTGTTTTCTGTTGTGGACATTTAGTGCTATAAATTTCCCTCTACACACTGCTTTAAATGTGTCCCAGAGATTCTGGTATGTTGTATCTTTGTTCTCATTGATTTCAAAGAATATCTTTATTTCTGCCTTCATTTCATTATGTATCCAGTAGTCATTCAGGAGCAAGTTGTTCAGTTTCCATGTAGTTGTGTGGTTTTGAGTGAGTTTCTTAATCCTGAGTTCTAATTTAATTGCACTGTAGTCAGAGAGACAGTTTGTTGTGATTTCTGTTCTTTTACGTTTGCTGAGGAGTGCTTTAATTCCAATTGTGTGGTCAATTTTAGATTAAGTGCAACGTGGTGCTGAGAAGAATGTATATTCTGTTGATTTTTGGCAGAGAGTTCTGTACATGTCTGTTAGGTCTGCTTGGTGCAGAGCTGGGTTCAAGTTCCAGATATATTTGTTAACCTGTCTCGTTGATCTGCTTAATATTGACAGTGGGGTGTTAAAGTCTCCCATTATTATTGTGTGGAAGTCTAAGTCTCTTTGTAAGTCTCTAAGGACTTGCTTTATGAATCTGGGTGCTCCTGTATTGTGTGCATATATATTTAGGATAGTTAACTCTTCTTATTGAATTGATTCCTTTACCATTATGTTATGGCCTTCTTTGTCTCTTTTGATCTTTGTTGGTTTAAAATCTGTATTATCAGAGACTACGATTGCAACCCTTGCTTGCCTTTTTTTTTTCTTTTTTTTTTTCTTTCCATTTCCTTGGTAGATCTTCCCCCATCCCTTTATTTTAAGCCTATGTGTGTTTCCACATGCAAGATGGGTCTACTGAATACAGCACACTAATGGGTCTTGACTCTTCATCCAATTGGTCAGTCTGTGTCTTTTTATTGGGGCATTTTGCCCATTTATATTTAAGGTTAATATTGTTATGTGTGAATTTGATCCTGCCATTATGATGTTTGCTAGTTATTTTGCCTGTTAATTGATGTAGTTTCTTCATAGCATCAATAGTCTTTACAATTTGTCATGTTTTTGCACTGGCTGGTACTGGTTGTTTCTTTCCATATTTAGTGCTTGCTTCAGGTGCTGTCTTGTAAGGCAGGCCTGGTGGTGACAAAAATCTCTCAAAATTTGCTTGTCTGTAAATGATTCTATTTCTCCTTCACTTAAGATGCTTAGTTTGGCTGGATATGAAATTCTGGGTTGAAAATACTTTTCTTTAAGAATGTTGAATATTGGCCCCCACTCTCTTCTGGCTTACAGAGTTACTGCCAAGAGATCTGCCGTTAGTCTGATGGGCTTTCCTTTGTGGGTAACCCAACCTTTCTCTCTGACTGCCCTTAACACTTTTTCTTTCATTTCAACCTTGGAGAATCTGGCTATTATGTGTCTTGGGGTTGCTCTTCTCGAGGTGTATCTTTGTGGTGTTCTCTGTATTCCCTGAATTTGAATGTTGGCCTGCCTTGATAGGTTGGGGAAGTTCTCCTGGATAATATCCTGAAGAGCCTTTTCCAACTTGGTTCCATTCTCCCCATCACTTTCAAGTACACCAATCAAAGTAGATTTGGTCTTTTCACATAGTCCCATATTTCTTGGAGGCTTTGTTCATTTCTTCTTATTTTTTGTCTAACCTTGTCTTCTTGCTCTATTTCATTAATTTGATCTTGAATCACTGATATCATTTCTTCCACTTGATCGAATTGGCTATTGAAGCTTGTACATGCAACACGAGGTTCTCGTGCCATGATTTTCAGCTCCTTCAGGTCATTTATGGTCTTCTCTACACTGTTTATTCTAGTTATCCCTTCAGCTAATCTTTTTTCAAAGTTTTTAGCTTCCTTGTGATGGGTTCGAACATCCTCCTTTAGCTCAGAGAAGTTTGTTATTACCGACCTTCTGAAGCCTACTTCTGTCAACTTGTCAAAGTCATTCACCATCCAGCTTTGTCCCGTTGCTGGCAAGGAGCTGCAATCCTTTGGAGGAGGAGAAGTGATCTGATTTTTAGAATTTTCAGCTTTTCTGCTCTGGTTTCTCCCCATCTTTGTGGGTTTATCTACCTTTGGTCTTTGATGTTGGTGACCTACAGATAGGATTTTGATGTAAATGAACTTTTTGTTCATGTTGATGCTATTGCTTTCTGTTTGTTAGTTTTCCTTCTAACAGTTAGGTCCCTCAGCTGCAGGTCTGTTGAAGTTTGCTGGAGGTCCACTCCAGACCCTGTTTGCCTGGATAACACCAGCAGAGGCTGCAGAACAGCAAATACTGCAGAACAGCAAATGTTGCTGCCCGATTCTTCCTCTGGAAGCTTTGTCCCAGAAGGGCAGCTGCCTATATGAGGTGTCTGTCAGCTCATACTGGGAGGTGTCTCCCAGTTAGGCTACATGGGGGTCAGGGACCCACTTGAGGAGGCAGTCTGTCTGTTCTCAGAGCTCAAATGCCATGCTGGGAGAACCACTGCTCTTTTCAAAGCTGTCAGACAGAGTCGTTTAAGTCTCCAGAAGTTGTCTGCTGCCTTTTGTTCAGCATTGCCCTGCCCACAGAGGTGAAGTCTAGAGGCAGTGGTCCTCATTGAGCTGTGGTGGGCTCCACCCAGTTCAAGCTTCCCAGCTGGTTTGTGTACCTACTCAGGCCTCAGTAATGGCAGAAACTGCTCTGCCTTGCAGTTCTATCTCGGACTGCTGTGCTAGCAGTGAGCAAGGCTCTGTGGGCGTGGGACGTGCTGAGCCAGGCATGGGAGAGAATCTCCTTTTCTGCCAGTTGCTAAGACCTTGGGAAAAGCGCAGTATTTGGGCAGGAGTGTCCGTTTTTCCAGGTAGTCTGTCACAGCTTCCATTGGCTAGGGAAGGGAAATCTCCTGACCCCTTGAGCTTCCCAGGTAAGGCGATGCCCCACCCTGCTTCAGCTAGCCCTCCGTGGGCTGCACCCACTGTCCAACCAGTCCCAATGAGATGAACCAGGTAACTCAGTTGGAAATGCAGAAATCACCCATCTTCTGCATCAATTATGCTGGGAGTTGCATACCAGAGCTGTTCCTATTTGGCCATCTTGGAATGCCACCTCGTTTATGTGCTTTTTTACTACACCATGAAACTTTTTATGCTTCCACTAATACAGTCCCTAGAACCTTTTTAGGGTATCTCTATTAAAAACATTTACAGCTTTCACCATTAGACTTATTAGCAATTCAGAGTAAACATTTTTTTCTTATCTCTGTACTCTCCATTTCTATCATGGTATCTGATATGTAAGAGATGCTCAACTGAACTGTGTTGCTTGAATAACTAAATGAATACAGAAATGAAATCATTGTGCTGCATTTTCATTATTTAGGTTTAGTGATTTTGATACTTTCTTCTCCCATGTTAGGTAAGGAGAGATAATAGAATTTTCTATCCCAAGTTATCTAGTAAGTCAGTAATGCTTCCAAGGTTTATGTAAAATATAAGATATTACAATTTACCAAATGGGACACTCCATTGAAAATTTAGTTTATATCATGTTTTTATAGCACATATTTCAATTATAATATACTCCATACTTGTAAACAACACAGAGAAGGGGTGATGACTAAGGCAGTAAGCTTAGTGAGGGGAACCTGGTGAAACAGGAGGAGATTTGAAACAATGGGACTTGGGCCGGGCGCAGTGGCTCAAGCCTGTAATCCCAGCACTTTGGGAGGC
>NW_016834661.1:0-1975 GCF_001698545.2 Rhinopithecus bieti | reverse complement strand
ATTTAGTTCCTAGTATGCCTAAGCTGTGCTATTTTTAAGGATTTTAATCAAATTTCTTTATATATATATATATATATACATATATATATATATATTTGGGGGTGGGGATGGAGTCTCTCTCTGTCACCCAGGCTGGAGTGCAGTGGTGCCATCTAGGCTCACTGCAAGCTCTGCCTCCCAGGTTCATGCCATTCTCCTGCCTCAGTCTCCCGAGTAGCTAGGATTACAGGTTCCCACCACCACGCCCAACTAATTTTTTATATTTTTAGTAGACACAGGGTTTCACTATGTTAGCCAGGATGGACTTGATCTCCTGACATTGTGATCTGCCTGCTTCGGCCTCCCAAAGTGCTAGTACTACAGGTATGAGCCACCCTTCCAGGCCAAATGTAAATCTGAAATAAAGCTGACTACTATCCTTCATATATGAATTTCAGTGATAGGTTTCAAGACAGAGAACATTTACCTCTCTCAGTAAAGCACTAAGTCACATGCCTATTCTGTACAATCCTATAAGCCTTTATAAATGCTAACCAGAAAAAAAAAAAAAATGATCTTAGGTACAAGAACAAATAAATAGATAAATTTATTCAAAATAAGTTAATCTTGGAATAGGAAGAGCTCCAGCCTGCAGCTCCCAGTGTGAGTGACACAGAAGATGGGTGATTTCTGTATTTTCAACTGAGGTACTGGGTTCATCTCACTGGGGCATTGTCGGACAGTTGATGCTGGTCTGCAGGTGCAGCCCGACCAGTGAGAGCTGAAGCAGGGTGAGGCATTGCCTCACCTGGGACGTGCAAGGGGGAAGGAAATTCCTTCTCCTAGCCAGGGGAAATTGAGACACACAACGCCTGGAAAATCGGGTAACTCCCACCTTAATATTGTGCTTTACCAAGGGTCTTAGCAAATGGCACACCAGGAGATTATATCCCACACCTGGCCTGGAGGGTCCCATGCCCCTGGAGACTCCCTTGTTGCTAGCACAGCAGTATGAGATCTAACTACAAGGTGGCAGCGAGGCTGGGGGAGGGGTACCTGCCATTGCTGAGGCTTAAGTAGATAAACAAAGCCACCAGGAAGCTCGAATTGGGTGGAGCCTACCACAGCTCAAGAAGGCCTGCCTACCTCTGCAGTCTCCACCTCTGGGGACAGGGCATAGCTAAACAAAAAGCAGCAGAAACCTCTGCAGATGTAAAAGTCCTTGTCTGACAGCTTTGAAGAGAGCAGTGGTTCTCCCAGCATGGAGGTTAAGATCTGAGAATGGACAGACTGCCTGCTCAAGTGGGTCCCTGACCCCTGAGACGTCTAACTGGAAGACATCCCCCACTAGGTGCAGACCGAGAAATCACACTTCACACAATGGGTACACTATGAGATGAAGCTTCCAGAGCAAGAATCAGACAGGAGCACTCGCTGTTCAGCAATATTCCATCTTGTGCAGCCTCTGCTGCTGATACCCAGGCAAACAAGGTCTGGAGTGGACCTCCAGCAAACTCCAACAGACCTGCAGCTGAGGGTCTTGACTGTTAGAAGGAAAACTAACAAACAGAAAGGACACCCACACCAAAACCCCATCAGTACATCACCATCATCAAAGACCGAAGGCAGATAAAACCACAAAGATGGGGAAAAAGCAGGGCAGAAAAGCTAGAAATTCAAAAAATCAGAGCACATCTCCTCCTCCAAAGGAAAGCAGCTCATTGCCAGCAACGGAACAAAGCTGGATGGAGAATGACTTTGACAAGTTGAGAGAAGAAGGCTTCAGTCAATCAAACTTCTCAGAACTAAAGGAGGAACTATGTAACCAGTGCAAAGAAACAAAAAACCTTGAAAAAAGAATGGATGAATGGAAAACTAGAATAATCAATGCAGAGAAGACCTTAAAAGAACTGATAGATTTGAAAATCATGACACGAGAACTATGTGACAAATGCACAAGCTTCAATAACTTACTCGATTAACTGGAAGAAACATT
>NW_016834660.1:0-293 GCF_001698545.2 Rhinopithecus bieti | reverse complement strand
ATATCGATTATGTCTATATTTTATACCTTTATCTATTATATCTATTATGTCTATGTTTTATACGTATATCAATTATATCTATTATGTCCATATATTATACCTATATCGATCATATCTATTATGTCTATATTTCATACATATATGTATTCTATCTATTATGTCTATATTTTATACTTATGTCTATTATAACTATTATGTTTATATTTTATAACTATATTTCTTATATCTGTTATGTCTATATTTTATACCTATATCGATTATGACTATATTTTATACCTGTATCTATTACATCT
>NW_016834659.1:0-1504 GCF_001698545.2 Rhinopithecus bieti | reverse complement strand
TTCTAGCCATAGTCTTCAATGTGCTCTGAATATCACTGTTTTGGTTTTACAATAACAGTGTTCAAACTCTGTCTTATGAGAAGAAAGTTATAACTCCCGGAGTGGAATGCGCACATCACCAAGCAGTTTCTCAGAAAGCTTCTCTCCAGTTTTAATGTGACTATATTTCCTCTTTCACCATAGGCCCTAAGGTGATCCCAGATATCCCTTCGTGGATCCATCCAAAAGGGAGTTTCCAAGCTACGTAATGCAAAGAAAGCTTCATGTATGTGAGATGAATAAACATAGCAAAAAGCAGATTCACAGAAAGCTTCTTTCCAGTTTTTATCTGAAGATATTTATTTTTTCACCATAGTCCAGAATGTGCTCCCGAAGGTCCCTTCGTGGATCCGTCCATGACAGTTTCCAAGCTGCGTAATGTAAAGAAAGCTTTATCTATGTGAGATGGTTACAGATATCACAGAGTAGTTTCCTAGAAATCTTCTTTTCAGTTTTTGTCTGAGGCTATTTCCCGTTTCACCATCGGCATCAAGACACTCCCGAATGTCCCTTCATACCTGTTGCTTAAAAAGGGTTTCCCCGACGCTGTATGAGAACAGAGGTATAACATGGTGACTGGAATGCACACGTCACAAAGCAGTTCTTTGGAAAGCTTCTCTCCAGTTTCGGTCTGAACCTATTACCTTTTTCACCGTTAGCCTCAAAGTGCTCCCGAATATCCCATCACATGCTAAACATACACAGGGCTAGAAAACTGCTCAATGAAAACAGAAGCTTATCTGAGTGAGAGGAATTAAGATGACACAGAGCAGTTTCACAGAATGCTTCCTTCTGGATATTACCTGAGGATATTTCTTTCTCCATATTCTAAGGATCGTTCCCAAATATCTTTCCTCAGATTCCACAAAAACAGTGATTTCAAGCTGCTTAATCCAAAGAATGGTTTAACTCTATCAGGTGAATGCACACATCGCAAAGCAGTTGCTTAGATCGTTTCTCTACAGGTTTCATCAGAAGACGTTTCCTTGCTCACCACAAGCCTCAGGGCGTTGCTAAATATCCCTGCACAGATTCTTCAAAGACAGAGTTTCGGAACTGGGCAACATAAAGTAAGCATTAACTCAGGCAAGTGAATGTACATATCGGAGAGCAGATTCCTGGAACGCTTCTTCCAAAATTTTATTTCGGTGTATTTCACTATTTGCCATAGTCCTCAATGCATTCCGAAATATCACATTTCCGTTTTCACAGTAACAGTTTTCAAACACTGCCTTGTGAGGAAACAGGTATAACTCCCTGAGTGGAATGCATACATCACAATGTAGTTTCTCAGAAAGCTTCTATCCAGGTGTTATCTGAAGATATCTCCTCTTTTACTGTAGGCCTGAATGTGCTCCCGAATGTCCCTTCGCTGATCCCTGCATGACGGAGTTTCCAAACAGCATAATATAAGAAAAGTTTAAACTGTGCAAGATGAATAAATATACATAACACAAAGCAGTTT
>NW_016834658.1:0-2239 GCF_001698545.2 Rhinopithecus bieti | reverse complement strand
TCAGGAATATAGAAAAATGATGGAACTGTACACTTTAAATGACTGAATTGTATATCAATCAATAAAGATGTTTAAAAAGGATATTCTAAAGCAAACACAATAGCAGTGTACTTTGGAGTATATTTTATATATAGAACTAAAATATATAGTAACAATAGCACGAAGTATGGAAAAGGGCAATTGAAATATACTACAGTAAAGTTCTGACATTTTACATGAAATGTATAATATTATCTGACTATAGACTATAAGTTAAAGATATATATTGTAAACCCTAAAGCCACCACTAAATATTTAAAATACAGATGTATAGCTAATAAGGGAATAATTACTATGCAATAGATTAATAAAAAATTCTCACTCTGAAAGACAGAATAAAAGAACAAACAGAGCAAATAGAAAACAAATAGCCAGAAAGGTAGGTCTAAACCCAACATTATTGATAATTACATTAAAGGCTAAATATTCCAATTAAAGGCAGAGACTGTCAGATTAGATTTAAAAGTAAGTCCTGGCTAGATGCAGTGGCTCATGCCTGTAATCTTAGCACTTTGGGAAGCTGAAGTGGAAGGACAGCTTGAGGCCAGGAGTTCGAGACCAGCCTGAATTATACAGTGAGACTTAATCTCTACAAGAAATAAAAAACAATTAATCAGGCATGGTGGTGTATGCCTGTAGTCCCAACTCCTTAGGGAGGCTGAGCTAGGAAGATCACTTGAGCCCAGGAGTTCAAGGTTACAGTGAACTATGATTGCACCACTCCATTCCCCTCTTAAAAAAAAAAAAAGTCCCTACGATACACCACCTACAAGAAACACACTAAAAATTAAAGATGAACATAGATATAAAGTAAAAGAATGGGAAAAGACATATGCAAACTCTAAAGAAATTTAAGGCAGGGGGCAGTGGCTCATGCCCTGTAATCTCAGGACTTTGGGAGGCTGAGGCGGGTGGGTCACCTGAGGTCAGGTGTTTGAGACCAGCCTGGCCAACATGGTGAAACCCCATTTCTACTAAAAATACAAAAATTAGCTGGGCATGGTGGCAGGCACCTGCAATCCCAGCTACTTGGGAGGGTGAGGCAGGAGAATCGCTTGAACCTGGGAGGCAGAGGTTGCAGTGAGCCAAGATCACGCCATTGCACTCTAGCCTGGGCAACAAGCGGGAAACTACATCTCAAAAAAAAAAAGAAAAGAAAGAAATTTAAATGGCTATATTAATATCAAAGTACACTTCAGAAAAAAATATTAACAGAAATAAAGAGAGTCATTACATATTAGAAAAGGGATCCAATCATTAGGAAGACATAATCCTAAATGTGTATGTACTCAATCATAAAGTTTCAAAACATGAAAAGTAAAACTGAAAGAATATTACAGTAGATTTCAACATTCCTCTTTCAGCAAATAATAGGACAAGCAGACCAAAAAAATTGTCAGAAATAAGACTTGAATAGTGCTGTTGACAAACTTGACCTAATTGATATTTATTGAACAGTTGGTAATTTCAACACTCTTCTCTAAGCAATCGATACATTTAGAGAAAATAAATCAGTAAAGATATAAAATACACAGTAAAGATATAAAAGTGTCTTTCAAAAAAGTCTGTCAATTGACCTAATTGGTATTTGCGGGACACTCCAGCCAACCACAGCAGAATACATGTTGTTTTCAAGTACACTTGAAATTAAAGTAGAAAATGAATTAGTTGGGCATGGTAGCATGTGCCTGTATTCCTAGCTACTCAGGAGTCTGGGGCAGGAGAACTGCTTGAACTTGGCAGGCAGAGGTTGCAGTGAGCTAAGACTGCACCACTGCACTCCAGTCTGGGCAACAGAGCAAGACTCTGTCTCAAAAAAAAAAAAAAAAAAAAAAAAAAAAAAAAAAAAAAAAAAAAAAAAAAAAAAAAAAAAAAAAAAAAAAAAAAAAAAAAAAAAAAAAAGTGGAAAATGAAAAAAGCAATAGAGAAAATGAATACAAATGAATACAACCAAAGCAGTTTCTTTGAAAAAATAATTAAAAAATCTCTAGTCCAAAGATTGGCTGACACTTTTATAAAGGGTCAGATAAATACTTTAGAATTTACAGGCCATATAATTTATTCACCTTGCAACTACTCAACTCTGCCAATGTAGCATAAAAGCAGGCATAGACAATACGTAAATAAATGAGTGTGGCTGTGTTCTAATACATTGTTTACAAAAAACAGGCAGGAGCATGAAAAAAGAGATAGCAAGATA